>NW_027555847.1:185432192-185537053 GCF_003287225.1 Phascolarctos cinereus
TTCCACACTCATTTTCTTCTTGCACATGTATATGAAGATAGAGAATCTATCTTTTTGTTAGGATCATCCCATTTTAGTCAGGATAAATTGAGCATATCCTAATTTTGATTACAGCTAAGTTTGTAAACACTTTTTATTTTTCAGACAAGCATTTTAAAAAATACATATTTTGAGAGATGCAGTATGGAGTAGTGGGTAGAGAGAGATTTCCTCTGAGCTGAAGACCTTAGTTCAAGTCTCTTCCCTGACATATTGACCATGCGACACTAGGGCAAGTCACTTAAGCTCTTAGTGCTGTAGGCAACTCTCAAAGATTATAAGTTTGAAGAAAAAGTGCTGATCTACATTGGGAGAGGGAACTTTCTTACCCAGGAAGTGAAGCAGCTGGAGGTACAGTGGATAGAGCTCTGGACCTGGAGTCAGGAAATTTGAGTTTAGATCTGGCCTCAGAAACTTATGAGGCAAGTCAGTTAATATCTGTTCCCCTTAGTTTCCTCAACTATAAAATGTGGGTGATAATAGCATTTACCTTCCAGGGCTGTTATGAGGATCAAATAAGTTAATATTTGTTAAAAAAAAAAAAGCACTTAGCACCGTGCCTGGCACATAGCATGCTTCCTCTCATCCCCCAAGAGTTCACTATTTCAGTAAAATAGTGTGTCCAATCCTTATCCCCATTTAAAAAAAAATTCCTTTGGGATCTCAGGATCCAAATCCTTTGAGTTTGTTCACGACAACGTCCTGTAAATAGGAGGAAATTACTTGCCACTGATTTTAAATGTCTCCTCATTGAGGAGTTGCCAGCAACTGAACAAATGGAAGATCATTGCAATAATAACTGCTTTCCAGTTTTCTTCTAGCAGATTTTTTACCTTTGTTAGACTTTGGTGCCTGGACACACGTATAGGGCAAAAAGTCCATTTTACAGAGACATATGCCTCTTGACAGGGAGAGAATCATTTCCTGCACAAGCACTATTTCACATAGAGACCCAGGTACCTTTATGATTTCCCCTACATATTAGGAAGAAAATAAACAACAACATCCAAACCATTAGAGCAGATAATGCCAAACAAATTGTATCTGGACTGGGTGGATTTGAAGTGACCCTAGACACTTTCAGGTTTTCATTTCCGTATCAGATTCTGTTCTCAGGGAATTATTTACTGGGAGTAAATTATTAAGCCATGTAAGGTAAGTTAATTTCTCCAGACACCTCTTCCAGGAAGATCGATAGTTTTTAATTGCTCTAATAAGAGTTCATTTAGTCTATACAAGTGAATAGTTTGCTCCCAGTTCCTTAGAAATTCCACTGGGTCTAATGTATCAATCCTGGCCAAATCCAGCTAAATTCCACTAATAAAATCCGAGTCAACATCGTACCCACAGTCAAACCCTGGAATAAAAAGTTATGCTAGACATGTCCCAAAGTGGAGGCCTTGTCAGACATGGTTGGCTGAGGAGTAGACAACTGTCCCAGTTAGGAAATGAAAGTCAAAGCTCCTTGGCTAATCAATAGCGGGATCAGGACTTTGATCCCTGTACTTCTCTCCCAAATATGATGTGAGGACCCATCTTTAAAAAAAATGCAGAAACTTTGAGTTCTTGCTTGTATTTATTTTTCTAGCACTTAGCACAAGGGATGGCACACACTAAGTTCTTAATAAATGCTTTTTTATTCACTCATTCATCTTTTCATTGACTTGATCTTGCTCCATTATTTATTTATTCAATGAACTTACATTAAATACCTATTCTGTGCAAGTCAGGGGGTACAAATACAAAATGAAAACTATACCTTCTTCTACTAACATGGGCACCTGCCAGTTGACCCCCTGCTGTTGACCATAGCATGTCTAATGAGGATTGAATGGCCTTTCATAACTGGAGGATGTTGATTCCATATAGTACATTTTTTCTGCTCTTTTGGGATTTATGAAATGTGTTCTACCTCAATCATTTTTCTACAACCATGTTCATTTGAAAGGGAGCATGATACAAATATTTCTAATTGATTTTACCTTAAAAAATCTAAAGGAAAGAAGTGAGGCTTTTTCAAAATAACTTCAAGAGAACTTTTGACTTAGAAAGTCGATGACTTCTTAAAGGAGAAAGAAAACAAGCTGAACTTTCAGGTTTACGTCTGAAAAATCAGGAGAGAGACACATCCAGAGACACGTTTCTGTATTGGCCACAGAAATGGAAAAGAATGATCATCAAACCCTACAATCATATAATTTTAGATACGATCATATAATTTTAGATGACTTTATTGCCAAGCTTGTACTATTTCACGATTTTACAGGTGAGAAAAGTGAAGCCTGGCCAAGTTAAAGGCCTTGCTCAAAGTCATACAGTTGGTTAATAGTTAAGCTAGGCCTGGAATTTTGGTTTCTTGCATTTCAGGACTTCTTCTATAAGACACTACTATTTATAACATAGTTATAATGTGCTGTGGTAGATTTCTCAGTGTTATTTCTCTCCATCAGGCCAATTTGATCATTAAAGAATTATTTCAATGACTGTTGTTGCTGCAGTCACAAAATCTCACAGTCATAGGATCTCTACATGATGTTATATTCACCTGGTTTTCTTTTTTTTGTTGGGGGGGGCGGAAAGGGGTCATTACTGTCTAGAAAATTGATCTCATCTCAGCTGGCATTTCGGAAGCTTTTATACATTTGAGAGCAAAGGAAACTTGCATCAAGAAGTTTGTGCTATTCTCTTTCATTTTCCATGAGATCAATTCGGAATGTCAAATACTATGCTAAGTAGGCAAGGGCTGCTGGTTCCATTCCTAGACTAGAAGAGATAAGAAATCTGGTGCATAACCACAAATGGCATAGGCTGTTCAATGGGGAATCTAGCAAATATGCGCTATGGTCCCAAGGGATTCCATGAGAGTGCGCAAATGTTCCTGGGTATGGTGTAGTAGATAAGAGTGCTGAGCTTGGAGTCAGGAAGTCTAGGGTTCAAATCCTAACCCTGAAATTTGCTAGCTGTATAAAAGTGTATATGTTAGTTAACCTTTATGACTTTAGTTTCTTCATCTGTAAAATGGGACTAATAATGCCTGGAATACTTACCCCTCAGGATTGTGATGAGGTCCTAAAAAGAAAATGTAAACCCATTGCTGATATTTACATAAGGTGTCCCAAAAGTCCTAATGCAATTTTAAGCTATGATAGCAGTTATAACTATTAGTGATAAAATACAAAAATAAGACAGTCTCTGACCTCAGAGAGAACATTCTACTGGAAGGATATGTTTGCAGAAAAGTAAAGGAGAAATATATTTGTGTTTTGTATACACATATGCACATACGTCACATGTACACACACAGGTATATTTGTATATAGACATAAGCATAAACATATGCATATCTCACATTTATATATTATACATGACAAATACATTTCATTTATATGTTATATATATACATGCACATATAAATGTATATATGTATGTACATATGTATGTATGTATGTATGCATGCATGTATGTATGTATCCAGAGAAACAGCTAGGAGAATCAGGAAAGGCCTTTTAAAGAAGGTGATACTTGAGGAGTTCCAAGAGTTTTCATGAAAGAAAGTAGAGAATTCTAGGCATGGAAGTGTGAGATAGAATATTCTATATGATGAACAGCAAACAGACCAGACTAGAATCCAGTGCGCATGAAGGGGAGTAATGCATTATTACCCTGCAGAGGTATGCTGGAGTAAGCTCATGAAAGACTTTACATGCTAAACATTTTACATGATAAAATTGAGATGATAACTTTATTATATATTCAAAAGGAATAGCAAGTTATACATAATAGATTTACAGATTCATGTGCAATCATCTTTTTTATTGTACTGTGTCATGGTATACTCATTTTATTCCATAAATTAAAATAAGATAAAATTTTAAAATGCTAAACAAAGGAATTTGATTTTTATGCTAAAATAGGGAGCCAATAGAATGTTTTGGTGGAAAATGATATAGTTAGACCTGTCTTTTAGGAATATCAATTTTGTAACTGTGTGGAAGAAGTGTTAGAGAGAGGAGAGATTGTATGCAGAAAGCCCTATTAGGAGAGTGTTTCAATCAATAATCAAGGTGAGAGGTGCCAGGTGCCTGAACTAGGGAGGCTGTGGTATGAGTGCAGAGAAAAGAGGATGGATGCAAAACAAAACAAAATAAAACAAAAGGTCATAAAGACGGGATTGACAAGTCTCAGCAGCTGACAGAATGAAAGGAATGGGAGAGAGGGAAAAGCCGAGGATGAATCTGAGGTTACAAAAGAGGTGGCTGGAAGAACAGTGGTGGCCTCAACAAAAATGAGGAAGGGCAAGTTTAGTGGAAAAGATACTAAGTTCTGTTTTGGACATCTTGAGTTTGAGATGCCTGTGGATCATCAGGGTAGAAATGTCCAGCAGGGAATTACAAATGATGGACTAGAGCTCAAGAGATAGATGAGGGGTAGTTATGTAGATCTGGTATTCGTCTGCCTATAGTTGTTAGATGAATCCATGGGAGCTGATGAGAGGAGGTATGAGGGTGGAGACAGATAGGAATAGAGAGACAGACAGAGAAAGAGTGCGGGGAAGGAAGGAGTGAGAGAATAGGGTGAGCAAAGAAGACGTACAGAGCCCTAGGGCATAGCTACATATAGGGAGTGGGGCATAGAAGATCATCCTGCAGAGAAGGCTGAGAAGGATAAATCAGACAAGTCAGAGGAAAACCTAAATACAACAGTGTCTAATGCCACACTGCTTCTCTATTGGAAAGTGCTTTCCAAATTCTAAAGCACTATAAAGGTGTCAGTTGTTATTATTATAAAATATGACTAATATTTGTGGGGGAAGGGGAACAATGCAGAGCTCATGTTCCAGTAATGCTAAATTACTAGGGTCATTTTCATAGACAAAGAATAGTGCATTCAGTTTTGGTTTTAGACCAAAGCTGTCACATGCCAACTTTTTAAAATCTTAACATTGCTGATATTCAAGGAAATGTATAAATTCTGATGCATTTTCCATTACTTTGCATTTTCCATTAGCACCTTTACTAGCAGCTTGATGGTGTTCTTTACTGAAAATGTACATCCTGTCCTTGGGTTATTAATACACAAACATTTGGCATCTGACCATTTCCTTTATGATTTAAAACATTGTTAGTTATCGTTTGGTTTAGTTCTGTTACACAATGAAAAATCCCTTTGTCTGGGAGTTGAGTAGATGAGTATAATTATGCCTGGTTTTTTTTTTTTGATCATGAGATATATTAAGGCCTAGAAAAATCTATCAAACAGCCTAAGTGATTTAAAATTTAGTGTTAGGGATAGTGCTCTTTACCTACGATCCTCAGCTATTTCTAAATAGAAATAATAGAAGAGAATAGAAGCTCCTTGAGGGTAGGGCTTACTTAATTTTTATCTTCATATCCTTGGCACCCAGCCCAGTGCTTGGCTTTTATTAGGCACTTGATAAATGCTTGTCAAATAAACGAATGGTGTGGTATGCCAACTTTCCTGAAGTATAGATCTGATCATGATACTCTCAATAAACTCCACTGACCCACTTTTACTCCTAGTTTCAAATACATACTGTATGTGGTAGCTCTTCACAACCTTTCCCCTTCCTATCATTCTAGTCTTATTATATCTTACTTCTCTCCACACTATGGTCTAGCCATACTGACTTACTTGCTAGTTCTCACACAATTTCCTTTCTGCCCCTTATGCTTCAAATGCTTGCCCTCTCCCACTCAATCTCTAAAATTCCCTGATTTCCTCTTAGATTTAATTGAAGCACTGTCTTTTGCAAGACAGCTTCCCTTCTAAGTTTATCTTGTATCTAATATACAAATGTATGTGTGTATATATATACATATATATAAATATACATGTATTATGTACAGAAACATACATTTGTATATAGTTACACACGTGTATATATATATATGTGTATATACATATATGTCATATGTGTGTGTATTATTTATATTAGTAAGTAAATTCCTTGAAGTCAGAAACTATTTTTGCTTTCTATTGTCTACTAAGTGCGAAGCACAGTGAATGTCCCAAAGTAAGTGCTTAAAATGAGTGTTGAGTGATTATTTTCTAAGCTAAGAATCTTTCCCCCTAAATCTACTCTTTCTGAACTCATTAATTCTCTAGGTAGCACCACCATACACTTTCTCTCATAACCTTAGACCTATTTTTTTTTGAGAGGCAGTGTAATACAATGGGAAGAGCCCTGAATTTGGAGTCATAGACTTGGATTCAAATCCCAAGTCTGATATTTACTTGGTGTATGACTGTGTTCAAGTCATTTAAAACTCCTGAGCCTCAGTTTCCTCATCTATAAAATGGAAATAATAATAATGTAATACATGCATTAAGGAGGTGTTGCAAGGAGCAAATGAGATAATGTATCTAAAGCTCTTTGAAAACATTAAAGGTAGTAGTCATTGTTTCAGTTATTATTGTTATTTCAATTTTCATTTTATTCAAAGCAGTTCAGCTAGGAATGCTTTTGGGCAAAAGTACTATCCAGATATTCTTTTGTGTTTAAGGTTCTATGGATTATTGTATAGGTAAACAAAATGACTTTATTATAGTTAAATACATTTTGGGATTTAAGATCATTTTGTATAATATGCTCATTGAACAGATCTTTGGGACAACTTTAGTAGGAGATAATTTAGTCTACCACATATGCTGCCTTTTCCTGCCTCCATGCTTTGTTGGGATTATTTTCTAAACCTGAAGTGCCCTTCCCCCACTTTTTTCACCTATTGAGCCTCTTCCCATCCTTCTAATGATCAATAAGAATTCCAAAGGATCAGTGTTCAAGAATGGTACCCACCTCCTGATAGAGAGGTAATGGACTCAAGATTCAGAATGAGACATGGTCAATATGGAAATTTGTTTTGCTTGACTATGAATACTTGCTATATAAGGGTTTTTCTTTTCTTTTTTTTCTTTTCCCAGCAAGCAAGGCATGAGAGGGAGAAAAAATAAATGCTTGCTAGTAGAAAAAAATTAGCCAAAATGTCAACTGAAATGCTATTTCTTCCTGTATGTTTTCTCTAATCCCAGCCACTTATTGCCCTTTCCATTTAAATTTCACGTAGTACTTGGTTTAGTAATTTTCTAATGTGTTTATCTTATAAGGTATGTTATAACTGTATTGGTGCCTTTGTACCTCCCCATAGAATGTAAGTTCTTTGAAGGCAGGAAATATGTCTTATAAAATCTTTGCACTTCCCCATGCCTAGCATGATGATCTGCACAAGGAGTTACTTAATAAATTATTGTTGTGCTAGATCATATTCTAGTCGCAGTATTATTTTTAGTGTTGAATGTTGTTGGCAATTAATTGTCTTGCCCATGTCTGCACATCAATATTCACATTCTCTGTTTGAAATCATTGTGAGTCTAACCTTATGAAAATATTTGTGTCTCCTTTTAGCCTTCTTACACCGAATTTGATATCAGTGGCAATGTCCTAGCACTGATCTTCAATCAAGGCATGATCTGGTAGGCAAAGTGTATGATGGTCTAGGATTGGAAGGAAAATTTAAAAGGACACATGTCCTCATGTAATAGCATGACTTGGTATCAAAGGATACTATACTCTGGGAAACAATCTGATAGTTCTCTGCACTGATTACAAAATGTCTATGGTTGATTCATCCTTGAAACCTTGGCCCTCAAAGGCCATGTAGCATCTGTTTTGCACAGCCATCTTTCTCCAGATGTTTCCCTGAGGATGGATGATGAGCCTGTCCATAAGTCTGCTTGGCAGGACATTTTTGAAATATTTTTCAGCATTTATGAAACCAAGAGCTATATAAGGAAGTTTACTTGATCTCAATACTGCCACATACATTAAGTATGAAGGTTGTTAAAATATTTAAGTAATATTTCACAATCTGACTTTATTACAAATAATTTTTTTGTTCTGATCTCTGATTTCATAAGTAAAGGGAACTCTCTGTGTGGAAACTTCTTTAACCAAAACTGGCAATTCCTCTGTAACAGTCTTAGTTGCTTTGAGCAAGATAGCAAGTTGCCCATAGTGAAGAGATGAAGTGACTTTCCCATCATCACACATATATAATAACAAATATATATTACAAGCAAGATTTGAATTCACGTCTTCCTGGCTCAAAGACCAATTTGCTATTCACCATGTCACATGGCTTCTCATGTAATTTTTACAAGTATTTAAATAATAACACTTTTCATAATAATAATAGATAACATTTATATAGCACTTACTATGTGCCAGGCACTGTGCTAAGCATTTTACGATTATATAAATGTCATTTGATCCTCGTAACATCCCTGGAAGGGAGGTGCTATTATCATCCCATTTTACACATACGGAAACCGATGCAATCAAAAATTAAGTGATTTGCCAGGGTCACACAGCTATTAAGTCTTGGAAGCTAGATTGGAACTCAAGTCTTCCTGACTCCAGACCCTGCCCTCTATCTGCCTAGCTGTCCCCAAGTTCCCGGTTGCTACACAAGTCACTAGTTAATCTAAAGATGTTGAGTTTTGGACTTAGATTCAGGAGACAAAGGTTCTAGTCCTACTTTCTGCAAGTTACTAGTTGTGCTTTGGATTCCCCATTTACTAAATGAAGGGCTTAAACTGGAAGATATCTAATTTCTCTCTTGGTTCCAACAGTTGATGAGTCAGTTTGAGTTACATCATGGCGCACACTTTTTGTCAGAGGTCCGGTGAAATGCTGGATGTTTAGTTTTGAACCAGTTTTACGGGGAAACAGCCATATCAGAAAGGGTTCAAATGGTTAGTTCACACACCATGTTGATACACTTTGTCAAATGAAAACAAAGGACTTTAAATGACTTGGCCAAGGTTATGCAATTTGTAAGTGTGAGAGGAAGGATTTGAACCTAGGTCCTTTGATCTAAACTCTATATTCTCTTCACTCATTCTCTTCATAAACCTTTAGCAAGCTGGCAATGAATTTCTACAATGGAAATGAATTTTTATAGTAGAAACATCTTTAGTTTAAACAATGGAATCAAATGATGTAATTCATCTGGTTGTCTAGAGTAGTCATTTTTAATAACAGTACAAATGGTTATGGTTGATCCATTTTATACTGTTATCATAGTATACATGTCCAACAAAATATCATTCTACTAAGTGATTATTCAGCACTTTATGAAGTGTACTGATAATCAACTGTAAACACTTTTGGAAAAACCTTCATCTATTGCTTAAATATTTAAATCATTTATGGTCTGAATAATTGAATCACTGTATACTGTCAGATTGGTTTCTTCATTTAAATTTTAAAATCATCTTGCTACAGTAATATGAGGAGAAAAGAATATGCCAACAAGTACACTGGGCTCTTACTTCTGTTTCCAAAAATCCCCTTGCACCAACAGATGATGTAGCCTTAAGAAAAGGCTATGAGCTTCTGCTCGTTTTCTTCATTTATATTTTAAAGGAAAGTGCATTTTTTGTACGTCAGCTTTCTAAATTGTTAGAAGTAGCAGTTCATTCAACTTGAAGTGTTATCAGAAGAAGTGGCATGCAAATTCCACATCATGACGGCTTCCCTGATAGAAAGAGGAAACCAAGAATCTACTTGGGCTTGTTTAAGGAGTGACTACCTGCCAAAATCAGGAGAGGGAATAAACCACCAAGCATTCTGGGTATCTCAGTCCTTTGCTGGCTTTCTACTCTCTGTGATGATGGACTGGTATTCAATGCTAGTCAGGTAATTTAAAAAAAAAACCTGCCCAGTAATACAAAAAAAATTTTTTTAATGTCCTGCTCTCATAGAAAGTCCAACTCAATCCACAAGGCCGACTTAGTACCATTTGTACAGCCATATGCTACATGTCTACAGGGTACATTCCGAGTTAAGACAACAGATTGGCCTAGAGTAGAAATCAGCTTTTGTTGTCTGGAAAGCTGTCAAAGTAGCTGCCTGTCTTGATTGGTAGTATGTTCTGTCTCTGGACTAATTAACCCAAACTTCTTTACAATGAAACCACAGCCAGGCCTCCTTCCCAAAGTCATGCACTATCCCCCAATTCTCTCACAAATGTGCATGATATTCTTGGATAACTCCCTTTTGGATAACAGGTGGGGATTCTTCTAAAGAAAGATGGACAATGAACATGAGTAGTGCTTTGAAAAGCAGCTGTACTGCCTTTTAGAGAGTGTGGGTGCATTTATGTCCTAGAGATCTAAAAGCAAAATGGTTTGTTCCTTTTAGACTTAGCCAAATCCTTTGCTCAGGTCCCTTTTTCCTAACTCCCAGGAAGTCCGTGGGGAGTGGAGTGTATGAACACAGGAAAGCTAACCTTTCTAGCAGATATTCAGATAGACCCACACAGTAGCGCTGATGATTTCTGAGGCAGAAAGGGCAGAGGATAGGTTTTGGCAGTGTTCCAAAGGAAGAGACAAAAGGCTCTGGGGATTTTGTTTTCAGTTAGTTTGTGAGGGGAAAGATTTAGTTACTGATGTCAGAGGTGATGAGTTGGTTGAATACTTTCTGCTATTGAAACAGCATTTATGAGAACAGTCCATTATTACGTTGTGATGATAGAGATGAAATGATTAGCAAGCCTTTATGCTATACATTTGCAATCAGAAAGGACCTTACAGATAGTTTGATTGGTTATTTCACTAAAGTTATACATCTTTATTAAGTTGATTAGCACTGAAGCATAGAGCTTTGAGAGATAGAAGACTTAGATTCTATGCATGACTTCATCATTGCCTCTGTGACCATCATTTATTCATTTAACCTTTTGTACATTATCTTCCCAGCTATTGAGTGGTGATAATTTACCTGCCCCTCCCTATCTCATAGAGATGATGAAAACAAATGAATAAAATGATCTATACTTTGAGCTTTTTGGAAGAAAGGTGTTATGAAGTCAAAATATTATATTTATTATTTTTAGTAGATAAATGAGGATACAAAGGTGGTAGTATTTGATTCCCTTGTGTTGGGAGTAGTCCACTAGCCTACGAATCCTTAATTGTTGATTAGTGATTAATAAATGCTGGGTTTTTATTTTCCATCTTTTCTCACTTACCAGTTTCTCTCTCTATTCCTTCCTCCTTTGCTTCTTCCTTTCCTCCCTTCCTTCCTTTTCTTCCTCTTCTCCCTCCTTCCTTTCCTCCTTCTTTCCTTCCCTCTTTTCCTCCCTCTCTCCTTTCTCCCTTCCTTCCCTTCTTCTCTCTGTCCCTCTATTCTCTATCTCTTTCTCCCTTCTTCTGTCTCATCTTCTCTTTTTTCTTTCCAACATTTCTTCTTTTATTCCCCCCCAACTTAAAGTTAGGAATATAATAGGAACACTACCCATTGTATTATATCATAGGTTTTGATAACTTAGAAAATTATCCTCTGCCTCCTAAACCTGATCTTTCAACTTAGACTTTACTTTTGAGACTATTCACTTCATGACTTCATGTCATTAACAAAAACATGCTGTTTTTAGCAATTATTTAAAGAACTAACCTCCCCTTGTTCTAGACAAATTCAGAACTTTTAAAAGGTAAATTTGTTGGGGAAAAATAAATCTGATCAGTTATGTGGAAGAATGTCAATAAATAAACCCAACTATTGCCATTAAAAAAAAAAAACCAACTTGGGTGTGTTGGTATTATTTAGGTATAAGCTCAGTCAAAACATAAATAGCTCCTATACCTATTTTAGGTGATGATCCAAATAATGGCCTGAAGTCCTTTATGAAGTTTGGGGTAGGTTAAACTTGTAAAGAATAAAATATTATGTATAAATGTGAGCTACCTGTATTGCCATTATCATTAGCAGCACAATAGCAGCATTATTGCTATTATTCTTGGTGGGTTTTTTTTAACGGTCATTTCTTCCTTATCCTCCTCTGAAAGAACACAACTCTCATCTCATAGAGGAGTAGTAATAAAAGGGCCATGAAGATTCCTTTGTGGTTTTGAAGGTTTTCCCTAATAAAATCATTGAAACCCATTTTGCTAAACCTATTAACTATGTCACCAGGTGAAATTGACCTGTTGTAACTTATTTCTGTTAGAAGAGTTGTTCAAAAATAAGTTTTAAAAGTTTACATATAAAATGAATGAGATTCTCAGTAGAGGATAAAGAAGTAAATAAACTTCCTTTTAGTACTAACTGATTTCAGAGGTCCCTTCTACCTCTAACATTCTGTGATCTGTGATCTATGAGGGAAAAGTTAAGATCTATTTTACAGTCATAAAGAAGAGAGAAAAAAAACTCACTAATGATTATATGGAATGTAGGTTAATTATTTTGAAAATAAAATCCTTTCCTGACAGCATATACAAAGATATTTGGGAGGAAACATTTACTGAAACCATAAAATAATATAGACCATATTTGGGTGGAGCCATTATAATATGTAGAGAAAAGGTAGACAAGGCCAGCTGTTAAATTTATTTTAAAAAAGACTGAAAATGGGCATACAATTTTCACCTTTCCCAACAGGAGGGTGATATAAAATGGTCTTGTGGATTTAATATGGGAATCAGACTCCAAAACTGAGCCATGTTTTCATTTGTTTGTTTCTAGGATGGGATCGTTTTATGCTCCTTGCCTTCCAGCTATCAACATACTCCGTCTGCATACATCCATGTACTTTCAGTGCTGGGCTGTAATGTGTTGCAATGTTCCTGAAGCCAGGGTCTTCAAAGCCTCCAAGTCTAATAATTTTTACTTAGCTATGCTTCTGCTCATCCTCTTCTTGTCTACAATGCCAGTGCTCTATATGATTGTCTCCTTTCCACCATCTTTTGACTGTGGCCCATTCAGGTACCTTACTTTGGAAACTCTGTTTTTACTTACTGTAAAATGAGATTCCTGTACACTTATAAGCTGTAATGCTATTTCCTCCTCCTATAGAATAGGCAAAATTGTTTAGAAGGGCCTAGACTCAATAAAATCCAGGGACAATGAGTTCTATTGCCAGGTCTACTTCTGGACTCACTGAGGGACCCATACCTAACAAATTCCTCAACTGCTCCCTGTCTAAATCTCTCCCTGAGAGAAATGTGAATAGTGGAGCAGAGACATTTTCAATTCAAAGGGTAATGGAGGCAATTAGTGGCATTATAAAGTCTGGGTTATCTTCTTAGGGCACATTACCCAAATTCCCATGCCACCAGGCAGATTTTTCAGGGTCAGCAGGCTAGGCAGTGACTCCTTCCTTGCATCCCAAAAGTACAGAAAGTGCAGGTTATCCCAGAAGTCACCCAATAAAAGCCTCATTATCCTTTAGAATGGTACAGCTCTGGTTGTGAGAGATAATGAAGAAAAAGCAGGACTGTACATTTATGAACAGAAGTAGAAAATACAAAAAGGAGAGAGAGAAATTGCATAATCTTAGTTCAACCAATCTATTGGCAAACAATTGCCTCCAGGCATGCTTCTAGTTGCTGAAAATACAAAGACAAAAATGAAACAGTTCCTGCCCACAAGGAGCTTATATTCTATCATAGGATATAGATAGATAGATAGATAGATAGATAGATAGATAGATAGATAGATAGATAGACAGATGGATGGATATAGATAATAGGTAGATACATGAGAGAAATACACACACAAATATGAGAGAGAGAGAGAGAGAGAGAGAAAATGAGAATTGCTAGTGAGGAGGGAGGAGAGGGGAAGAGGGCATTAGGAGCTGGAGGTATGAGGAAAGTGGTGCTTCAGTTGAATCTTTAAGGAAAATAGACGTTCTAAGAGGTTGAGGTGAGGAATACATTCAGACATGGGGGACAGCCTTTGTGAAGGCATGAGGTTGGAGACTTCTGCAGTTGTTGGGGATATTACTGACCTCACATTTAGGGCTTACATTTATCTATATTAAATTCATATTATTAGATTTGGCTCTTCATTCATAAATCCTGAGAGAGGTGGGGAGAATGACACTGATTTTCCCACACTCTCCCCAGGTGCCAATAGTAAACTTCTGGGGTCAGTAATCAGAAAAAGGCATAAATAAGAGTTCCTGCCCAATTTGCAGGTTGCTTATTATACTGTCCTCTCTATAACACAGTTTAAATAATTGATCCAATGATTGAGTACATTTATATTTTGGGCAGGGCCAGTTAATCCTCTAAAGCTGTGTTAGGAGGGAGGGATACCACAAATCAAAGGCTCTGCGTAATGAGAAAATTAGTCACCAATTAGCATTCACTTGATGGGTCATTCCTTGCCAGTGAATTGGGGTCATCAAATGAACCCTATGGGACAAACATGTTTGTAGTAGTGTTTGCATCATTTCTTTCCATGGTGTTATAGTGATTCAAATCTGCAAACTGAAACTAATAACTTTAATAAATGTAAAATAGCTCTGCCCTCATGAGTAACCCAACTAGTTGAGTATCTGTGGACTTGTCATCCCCAAACAAGCAATGCTGAATAATGAGCTCCATTTCTCAAGTGGGCTGTCATAAATAATACAGAGAGTGACATCTGGAGGCTGAAGATGAAATTGCAGCCTTAGACCATAGAATAGTCTTAAGTAGCTATAGGATTTTTGTAACCCCTTCAATCCAATAGCTTTTTTAAAAGTTCCATATTTCTTAAAGAGGTGAAATTAACCCCAGTGACTTTTTCCATATGATAAGATTCCCTGGGAATGAAAATATCACAAGTTTTAGAGTCAGAGGCTCTGAGTTCAAGGGTTCATTCTGTCAGTTACTAGTTGTGTGCCATTTGATAAATCCCTTCAGTTCCTGGGTCCTCAGTTTACTCATTTGCTTCAGAGGGTTATTAAAAAGATAAAAGGAAATTGTGTGTAAAAATTTTTTCTAAACAATTATGTAAGTCAGATAGTTGTACCTAAAATCTCAACTTATTTTAACAATTGAAAGGTTCCCCTTAAACACCCTAGAAAAAGGATCTTAGCTATGAATTTGGTAATGCAGTATGCATGCTACAATAACTTTGGAGTCAACGTACACAATGATAATAGTTATGATTAGCACTTCTGTAGCAATTTAAGGTTTGCAAAGCGCTTAACAAATGATTTTATCCTAACAAAAATCCTGGGAGGTAGGTGCTATTATTATCTCCATTTTACAGATGAGAAAAAACAAGGCAGGCAAAGGTCATGCAGTTAGTAAGTGATTGAGGCCCCAATCTGAATTTACATCTTCTGGATTCCAGGTCTCTGGCTTTATCTGCTATGTCATCCAGCTGCCAAGGCTCACTCCTGAGCTGTGTCACAGGGAGGCACTTTGCTTTTCTGAATCTCAATTTTCTCATCAGTAAAATTAATAGGTTTTACCTACCTTAAATTGATATTGTGAGATTCAAGAACAATAACCTAGGTCAAATGTTTTGTCAACAATAAAGCTGAATAAATATGTAAATGATCAGTTCTTTAATATGTCAAAGATTCATTTTATTGGTGTGGGAAAATTCTGTGCCTAACACAGATTCCAGCCCTCAAATAACTTAGTAAACAGTCTGAGAATTGTCATGGCTGAAAAATTAATCATCCTTCAGGCAACCTAGCGGCGATCTCTCTAAGTTTTGCCCAACAGGGCTTTAATTAATAGACATATGGTCCATTGTTGGGCCCACCCTTGACATATTTCCATCTTGGTAGTACCGAGAAGAGCTTATACTCTTCTGGAACAGCCTTTGAAGACTAAAGATCTCCTCCATGCCACAGTGAGGTATAGAAGTCATCCTGAAATGGAAAGATCATTGTTTTCATCATAATATTCATTCAATCTCAGCACCCCTATATTGAAGTATTCTCATATACACCCTGCCTTCTCTAATTTTCAATTTAAAGTTTAAAAAGTACTCCACATATATTCTCTATTTTGATTCTGACAATAACCCTGTGAAGTGTCTACTTGCTCCACCCCTATTAGTTATAAACAAACAAAACCTTCACTTAATCATACTTTGCCCTCAGTCTACCATATTATATCTCTTCTTCTGTTTAAAGCCAAATTCCTTGAAAAAAGTCTATACTCCTCATTTTCATTTTCTCACCTCACATTTTTTCTCAATGCCTTACAATCTGGCTTCTATCTTCAGACTCAAGCTACTCTCTCCAAGGTTACCAAGTGTCAAATCTGATAGCCTTTTATCAACTCTTGGTCTTCTTGACACCTAAGTAGCATTGACTACCCCCTCCTCCTAGACCTTTCCTTCTTGTGTTATCATTACATTGCTCTTTTCTTGTACTCCTCTGATTTATTTGGGTAACCACCTATTTGTGGACATATACCATGATTTTGTCTGGGATTCCTATTCTCTTATTATTCACTTGCTGATCTCATGAGCTCCTATGGATTTACATAGGATCACAATGTGCAACTCCTAAATCAATATATCCATACTCAGTTTCTCTCCTGAGCTTTCTTTCTTTCTTCCTTTCTTTTGTTCTTCCTTTCTTTCTCTTCCCTCCTTCCTTCCTCTCCCTCCCTCCCTCCTCCTTCCCTCCCTCCCTCCCTCCCTTCCTTCCTTCCTTTCTTCCTTCCTTCCTTCCTTCCTTCCTTCCTTCCTTCCTTCCTTACTTCCTTTCTTTTTCTTTCTTTCTTTCTCTTTCTTTCTTCCTTCCTTTCTTCTTTTCTTCCTCCCTTCTTTTCTTTCTCCCTCCCCCCTTTCTTCTTCCTTCCTTCCTTCTTTCCTCCCTTCCTTCCTTCCTTCCTCCTCCTTCCCTCCTTCCCTCCTTCCCTCCTTCCCTCCTTCCTTCCTTCCTTCCTTCCTTCCTTCCTTCCTTCCTTCCTTCCTTCCTTCCTTCCTTCCTTCCTTCCTTTCTTTCCTTCCAATTTGAGTATCTTGTGGGTAATAGTCTCACCTACTCACGGGGTCCTTTGTTAGGTAGTCTATTTTTTCTCTCAAGCTGATCACTTTGTACAAGCTAACATTTCTACATTATTATTAATTTCTTGGCTTTGTGGTTTAGCTTCACAAGTTGAAAAAAGGTAATTCCCCCCCCCCCAGGAAATACATGGGGAATTGGAAATAGTTTTTTGGGAACAACCATGGTTTGCCATTTTTGGAAAACATCACCTATGTTTTGGGGATCTTCAACCACATTAAGAAAGGAATAATGTTCAGGAGGAAGGTGATGATTAGAGTTATCCCAAAGTGGAATGGACTGCCTCAGAACATAGTGGCTTGTTTATTACCAGAAGTCTTCAAAAGAATGCTGCATTTCTATCAGGAATTTTTGAAAAGTGGAATCATTCTAGCATAGATTGAACCAGATGGTTTTAAAGTATCTTCTAACTCTGCTCTATGATGACTATACTTCTAACTCTATGATTCTTCTTTGATCATGGTAAATTTTCCCAGCCTACTCTGTGAAGGTCATCTGATGAACTTGTTTCCTGGTAATTAGAAGTACATGAAGAATGAACATAAATTTGAAGAAGTGAGAGATTTTAATAGAACTGGTAAAATGATGGCCTGTGTATAAGGGAAACCTTTCCCCTCCCCTTCCCCCAGTTCCAGATAGGGTGGCACACAGATTGGTTACTTTTAAAGTAGTAGACTGATTTGGTAGAATAAAGTGAATGGACCTCCTAATTTGGCCAGTAAAGACCTGATTTTGAAAGACCTGACCAGAGTAGAAAGGTGGCCCAGAAAATGATCTTGGCAGACTCTGTCAAATGATCTGTATAGAACTACAGTCAAATGATGAACACTCTGACTTGTTTGGTGAGCTCTATAAGCTAAGTTAAACTGATGTGTTGGGAACACCATGTTTTGTAGATGTTTTGGCAGTTGTCCACCACTTGGAGCTTTAGAACTTTTTCCTGGGTCAAAGAAAAGAAGAAACCTAGTATTCTAGAAAGAACTGCATTCCCTATGCTATTCCCTGCTCCCATGCTTTAATACAATGCAAAGGACATTCCGGGTAGCTAATAATAATGAGTTAGAATTTATGTAGTGCTTTAAGATTTGCAAAACACTTTAGAAGTATTATCTCATCTGATCCTCACCTAAGGATGTAAGTGCTATTATCATCCCCACTCTATAGATGATGACATTAAGGTAGATAGAGGGTATATGACTTGCCCAAGGTCATACAACTAATAAGTGTCTGAAACTGGATTTAAACTCAGGCGTTCCTGACTCCATGCCTGGTGTTTTAGTCACCATACCACCCAGTTAGGCAGGAATTATATGACATTACTGTCTTCCTACCCACATATCATACCTCCAGTTGTGTGAGGGCTATCTAATAATAATCCTCATTCTCATTTTGTAGAAGAGGAAAAGAGGTTAGGTGACTAGTCACCAATAGCTAGTAAGTATCTCAGGCAGGATTCAAAGTCAGACCTTCTTGACTCCAAATCCAGGATACTATGCACCATGCCACTTTGCTGGTTCTAGAGAAAGAAGGGAATGACTTCTGTCATCTTTTTTCTAGCCTTCATTCTAGTATGATAAATATGGTCTCTTTTGTCACATTGGATGATTGGAAATACCACTGTGTTATGGTAGCAAGCCATTTTTGAGTAAGTAAAGGGAATACTGAGGTGACTAGAATTCTATTCTGCCCCATCAGCCATTTCCCCCCACCTCAAATCAGTGGAAAACACTGGAGAGAAATCTGACTTACAAGTTTGTTCTGCAATCTCATAGGTAGCAGACAGGCAAAAGCAACGTTTGGCTCCAGACAGGGTTTCCTGGCCTACTAAATGTATCACAATTGACAGAGCAATTCTGCATCTTTGAAGTACACAGACTTTATGGCCAAGAATGTTTTTTGGGTTGTTTTTTTTTAAAAAAGCATTAGGTAAAGGGACATACTGTCCTTTATCTTAAATAGTCCATGATGACTATGAAAGAACTCACACTAGTATCTTTCCTGGGAATGATAACTTTTCATGCAAAATCAGTATGTAAACTATAAAAGCAGTCAGGTGGCACAATGTTTGGAACTTCATAAATTCAATCTACAATGAGAAAGATTTATATGTTAGAATAAGAAAAAAGCAGAGTTAATCTTAAGTATTTAGAAGTTGATTTTCGCTGTGTGACCCTGGGCAAGTCACTTAACCCCAATTGCCTAAAAAATAAAAGTTGATTTTCTAGTTTATATATTATCAAAGACCTTTCTTAGGATCTTAGATTTAGAGCTGAAAAGAGCTTTAGAAGCCAACTAGGCAACAATACCATGCCCCCTCATTCTACAGATGAGGATATTGAAGCCCAGAGAATTTAAGTGAGCTGGCCAAGGTCATACGGGTAGCAAGTCTCAGAGAAAGGATTTGAAGAAAGAGCCTGAGTGAGGAAGATTCATCACAGACACTTACTAGCTGTGTGACCCTGGGCAAGTCACTTAACCCTGTTTGCCTCACTTTCCTCACCTGTAAAATGAGCTGGAGAAGGAAATGGTAAATCGCTCCAGTATCATTGCCAAGAAAAACCCCACATGGGGTCCCCAGATGTCAGTCATAACTGAAACGACTGAATAGCAACAACTTTTTACTCTATCAGCCAGTGCTCCTTCAACTTTACTATTCTGTAGTTCTTCACTTCTCTGCTCTTGGCCTTTGCATCACTTTGTTGCTCATCAAGCTGTGAGAGTGAGAAAAGAAAGTTAAAAAAAAGGAAATAATTTGCTTATTTGCAACTTTATTGAACAATGATATTAAAATTATTGGCTGATTGGGATTTGAGATTATCGCTGGTTTACATTTTGTTAAATTATTGCTTATGTTTATTTCTTTGGTTAAAAAAACAAATACATAGAGTATATCATGACAGCAACCAAGGAGTAGCTTCTCCTACAAAGAAAACTATGTGAAATAAGAAACAATTTAGCTATTTCCAGGGTATGATTCTATAGCAATTTTAGCAATGACTGACAAATTAATCTTCAAATTCTATAGAGTATAGCCAAATAAATATTATTTGCCTAGTGGCTTTTAGTGTTAGTGTTATTTAACTCAACACATTTGCTAAGTACCTAATATGTACAAGGCACTAGGATGAACACTGGGGAAACTAAGAAAAAAGGAAAAAAACAAAATTCATAATCCCTGACCTCAGGGACCTTATGGTTTAATGGGTGGATAAAACTTTTACAAAAATAAGTTGGCTACAAAGTAAAATGTCTTGAAGGAAAATAAAAAATTGAGGTCCCAGGTAAAATGCTTTAACACAATTAAAGGAGGAATAAATCATTTTCAGCTGCAGAGTTCACAAACTTTTTATAGAAGGTTATTATTCATATGTTTTAAGAAGACCACTTCCTGGATTGCAGGGGGTTGTGAAGGGACTGGATGTTGAAGGAATGGAAACAATGAATGAAAATTACTCTTTCTAGAAGTTTAGCTGGGAAGGGGAAAAGATACACAGTAATAGCTTGAGGCGGGGATCAAGGAAAAGGTTATATTTTTTAATTGTGGTAGTGTTTTGCTGTTGTTCATATTACTCAGGATAGGGGACACATGAATGTGGTTATAGGCACAGAAAGGAGGCAATTGAGAGATTGAAAGGGTGTGTGTGTGTGTGTGTGTGTGTGTGTGTGTGTGTGTGTGTGTGTGTGCGTGCATCTGTGAATATGAGAGAAGGAAGAGAACAGGAGAATAGAAGAAAGGGGAAGGGAAGAGGGAGAGGATATGAAGAGGAAGAAGGAAGGAGGAGAAGGAGAAGGGAGGGGAAAGTGGAGTAGAAAGGAGAGAAGGATGTTGATATGTTTGTTTCTCAAATAAAGGTTGGTAATTTGGCACTTCATCTCACAAAGAAGCAAATATGATTAGGTTAAGAGGACCATGGACTACGTGGTAACTAGTTTCCTTTCCCTGTTCTTGGGCAATGTTAGAACATCATCTTCATTTTTTCTGGATTAGTATAATATTTCTATAGGCAACGGGGCATAATTTGAAAGACTTTATTTGGAGTCACAAAGACTTGGGTTCAAATTTTGACTCTGATGTTTAACTAGCTGTGTGTCCTTGGGTAAGTCACTTTCTATCTCTGAGCCCCAGTTAATTCATCTGTAAAATAAATATAATAATGGCTATTTAATTTATCTCAGAGGCTATTACTAAACTAAGATGACATAATGCTTATAAAGGGGGCTTTGAAAACATAAAGCCCTTCACAAAAGTTGGTTATTATCTTCTGTGTTCTAAACTATCCTTTCCTCTTGTTTTTTTTCAGTGGCAAAAACAGAATGTTTGAAGTCATTGGTGAAACTCTGGAGCATGATTTCCCTAGCTGGTTGGCAAAAATCTTACGGCAGCTCTCTAACCCTGGGCTCGTCATTGCTGTCATTCTGATCATGGTGTATGCATACTTCTTCTGCTTAGAGAAAAAGCCTTTGTAACTCTCTTCTCTCATCCCATCACTACGCCTTTCTTTTCACTTCTCTACTTTCCCTACATCCTGAGATTCCCAAAGGTCTCACTGGAACCAAACCAATTTCAGGTTTGATTACTTTGTGGTGAGGGGCTGAAATTCACGAGCCTTAATCTTGATCCTATTGGATATGATTCATCTCTTTTCATCATTTCAGGATTAAATAATTTGTTGCCAACTGGCCAAAATAGTAATTAAAACATCCAACAGAAGGGAAGGATATAATGATAAATCTAATCAGGGGATTGAATTTAGCCCCACGCCCCCACCCCTCAAACCCATACAGCAGATGGCATTGAATAAGCAAACATGATCCTGAGTGTTAGTACTCTCCTTGGGTACCCTCTAGGCCATTTTTCAATGCTGAGGGCCTTAGAGGTCATAAGCTCTTCACTCAGTGGGCCATACATAAATGTTTGTTTATGACAGTAGAATCACAGGACTGTAAGGGTCCTATCACCTACTCCTTCCCCATGCTTGCAAAAAGGGTAATATTTAATCCTTCCCTCCTCTCATTCCCTTGAGACATTCACACTTAAAAATAAAAACAAACCATAGACTTGCCAATACAGCAGAATGAAATGTTTGAAACTAGGAACCTGAAGTGGGGAGAAAAGATTATGAGCTTAGTACACAGAAATGGCAAGAGTTCATAGAATCATAAAGTCTCAGAGGTGGAAGGACTTCACAGGTCAGCTACTCCAGCTGCTCACTAATCGATACCCATTTTTACAACATACACACCATACTTTCATCCAGCCTTTGCTTGATAATATGCCATTGGGAGAGGGGTACTACCAGAAAGCCATCTTTGGTTAGTAAATAGCGTCTTGAAGTCAGGAAGACCCAGATTCAGATCTTCAGTTTGGCACTTTAACTGTGTGATCACAGGCAAATTATCAACTTCCTTGAACTTCAGTTCCCTCATCTATAAAATCAGGGAGTTGGACAAAATGCCCTCTACTCTCTATTGAGAATATAATAACACAGAACTGTGTGACCTAACATAAGTCATTTATTTTCTAAGGACTTCTCTTTCCTTAACTGGAAAATTAAGTATTAATCTGAATGATTTCTTACACTGAAAATTCTCTGATTTTAATACTGCTTGGCTTGTTAAAAGGAAAAACCTCTTGACTACAGCAGAGGTAATTAGGTAACACTGAGACAGGCCATTATGAACCAATGCAGAATCTCTACCTCAGGGTATTTTTAAGAATATGATAGCAACATTCTGCCATGGGAAGATTAGTGATATGGGTTACTGAAAGCTGTGGATTGTACTAGATGTACTAAATGTACTTCCACAGTTTGGATTCTAGGATTTAGTAGATTGGTGTTTACAGTTTGCTATGAACTATCCCCTTAGAATCTTCAGTGTCATTCACCCCACATACCCCATAAGGTGTCAGAGCTTATTTTTTATACTTGTACAACACGACTTAAATTCATCTCTTTCTTTCCATCCATGCAACTGCTGAACTAAATCAGGTCTTCATCTTATCTCTCTTGGAATTTTGTAATAAATTTCCAATTGAACCCTCTACTTCAGATCTCCCCCTATTCCAATCTATTCTCTAAACCAGAGGTGTCAAACACGGGGTAACACTTTTAAATGCCCCAACTAGATTAAAATGCAATTAGCAAATATTTTCAAAATAAATAAAGATACAATAGAACATAGATAACATTAATATAGGATTTTCTAAGTCAATAGACAGTCCACAGGGATCCTTATGTATGGTTTAGTGGCCTCCCTTTCTATGGTTTGATAACACTTCCAAAATGATTTTCTTAAAATATGGGTCTGACTTTGTCATTCTTATACTTAATTAACTCCAGTGACTTCCCATTACCTCTAAAATCAAATATTAGTTCCTCTATTTAGCATTAAAAGCCCTCTACAACTAGCTGTCACCTATGTTTCCAGTCTTAGGACACAATACTCCCTTTCCATTCTAGCCAAACTGATCTTCCTGTTGCTCCTCAGACATTACTCTCCATTTCCTATTTCTGTACCTTTGCTCTGACTGTCCTCATTACCCAGAATGTATCCCCTCCCTGCTTCCATCTCTTATGATCCTTAAGTTTTTGTTGTTCCCCTCTGCCTCCCACTGCCTTCCCTGGACTCAGCTGAAGACCTGCCTTCTGCATGAAACCTTTTTTGATTCCTACCATATTTTCCATTCTGAATAGTCATATATTCTTCTTGTGAATAGTACACATTTGTGTCTGTTGTTCCCCCTTCTTTAATACACAATAATAAGCTCCTTGAGTACAGGAATTATTTCACTTCTGACTTGGTATCCCCTGTGCCTAACACATAGTAGACACTCAATGAATACTGTTGATTACTTGCCTAACTTTTGGTTCCCTAAAGTTATTTGTTGAATCTTTTTTGCCTATTCTGTTAGCTAGCAGAAAAAGTAAATGAGATGAAGCCTAGAGTGATTCAATGATTTGCCCAAGGACACCCTACTAGTTGGTGGCAGACAAGATCTTGTCTCTTGATTACCAGGACAGGACCACACAATGGTTAAAGTGAAACTAGAACATGATTTCCAAGTCTAGCATTCTTCCCTATATTCCATATTAAGCTTGTATTATAGCACTAGGAGACACCAAGAGAGTTTTAATAGTTTGTCTTACTGAGTAGATTTCAGAATAAAACCATCATTCTTAAAGCAATGATTGACAGGTTGTGTGAATGAGTTCAAACTCCCATCTTACTTGGATTAATGCCAGTTTAGAGTGAGCCAAAACATACTAATAATTACCTTACTAGGGCCAGATGGCTCATAAAGGTTTTAATTTAGGATGTTTGTGAGTAGAGGAACTATGTTCTATCTCCAGTTATCAGCAGGAGGGAACAATGTCACATACATATTTATCTGCCTGCAAATCTATATATTAGAAGAGACAAACATCTTTTTTTTGCAGATTCATTTGACTAGTATGAGTGGAACTGTCCAATTATGGATATCTTAAAAGGCCTTTAGAATCTGAATTTGCTTTTTAAAAAAATAAAGTACTTATTTTCAAAAGCATATATGAGTAAATTACATGAAACATCTATATTAATAAAAAATAACAGTGATGAATTATGTCACTGGAAGACATTAATGAAAAGAGTGATTTTTCTTTTAAGTTGGCAAGTATTAAGACCTGTAGCATTTTTTCCCTTCTTTTGAAGTGTTACTTCAGCGAATTATCAAAACTTAGTAATAGTTTTTAATATTCATAAGAAATGAGAGAGTAAAATAGAAGTTCCAGTACCCAAATTAGCATAACAATATCATTTATATAGTGCTTTAAGATTTGCAAAGCGCTTTATAAATATTACCTAATTTTGTCCTCACAACAATCCTGGGAGATAAGTGCTATTATTATCCCCATTTTATAGATGAAGAAACTGAGGTATACGAGGTCAGAGTCACACAGTAAGTGTTTGAGGCAGAGTTTGAACATAGCTCTTTCTAACTTCAAATCCAATATTCCATCCACTACCTCATTTAGCTGCCTTTAAGAAGAGATGGAAGATGGATAAGGAGGTGGGGATGTGTCAGGAAGTCCCAAACAATGTGTATTAGGAGACTTTGATTCTAGTTTGAGCCTAGTTGAGCTCAGCCATAATTTGTGTGAGCTTGCAACAAGAAGTCTAACACTTCTTTGGACCTCAATTTCTTCATATTATTAAGTTTCCTCATTGTTGTAAAATTCTATCACTGAAATGATAGCTTTAAAAAATTGAGAGAAAAGAAACAAAAATTATCTTATTTTCCTTTCCATTTAGCTTGACTATCTATTATCTCAATGCTGCTAGCAAGGTACAGAAACTTGGAAACTTAGAGTTAAAGAAGAAGATGAAGATGGTAAGATATCATTCATGGTACAGAAATAGTGTCTCATTACTTTCAAATCATGGCAAAGACTAAGATACTGAAGTGTTTCTTCTCATTTTCTTTTTGTTTCACAGCAAGCCGAGGAGAACAAAATCAGAAACAAAAAAATGGCAGCTGCCAGAGCAGGTTAGAAATTATTTTATGACTTAATGTTTTGTAAGTAGATTTTTTCCCTCTTCTTTCTAAGAGGCATTTTGGGAAAGCATATGGAGCAAGTTGGTGGTAATTGTAGTAGGGCACTATTGTCCAGGAAGATATGCGTATACAACTATGCTGAAAATGCTAGTAATAGCAATAAGACAAAAAAAAAGAAATCAAAAGAATAAAAATAGGCAAAGAGGAAACAAAACCACCTCAATTTACCAGTGACATGTTGGCTGGCTTGGAAAATCTTAGAGAATCAGCAAAGAAAACCCACAAAAATAAATGTGATTTGTAACAACAGCAAAATTCAAGAGGAAATGATAGAGAAATCCAATTCAAAATGACTAAAAAAAGAATAAAATTTGAGAGTCAATCTACCAAGTTACTCATTACTTATATAAGTACAATTACAAAATGTTCTTCAAAAATATTTAAATATCTGGAGGGATAAGCAATATTCATGCCTGGATTGTTTTGACTGATAGAATAAAAATCATGATAGTATTGAAATTCAATTACAGATTTAGTGCTCCAACAATCAACTATTTAATAGAAATAGATAAAATAATTTAAAAAATTTAAAATTTCAAGGGAAAGGATAAAAAAAATTAGGAATTAAGGGGAATAGCCTTCTAGACCTAAAATTATGCCATAAAGCAGTAATTATCAAACTTATTTAGTATTTCATTAATAATAGAAAAGTAGATCGATAGAACAGAGTAGATAAATTAGAATCAGAAATAATAAAACTCAAATAACCCTATTTTCAGGAAACTACAAACATAAACTCTGTATCTGACAAAAATTGCTTTGATAACTGGAAAGCATATTGACAGAAATTAGGTTTAGACTATCACCTTCACCATATACTACAATTAGTTCAAAATTGAGCTAAATATTAAAAAAAACCTTTAACAGCTATGCCTGGAGGAACAATTCTTAAGTAAATATGAGCTAGGAGTAATCACAAAAGATAAAGCAGATAACTTTGCTTCAAATTGAACAGCAAAGTTAATGCAAATAAGATAAAAAGATGTATAGAAAACTGAAAAAAAAATCTTTATATTACACATCTCTGAAAGGAGTCTGATGTTCAAGAAATAGAGAACTAACAAAGTTATAAAATAAAATGCCATTTTCTGATAATAAATGTTCAGAGGAAAAGAACAAACAATTCTCAAAATAAGAACTACAAACTAATAACAACTTTATGAAAGATTGCTCAAATCACTGAAAAAGAAAAAAAGCAATTAAAAAATTAAAGAAGTCTGAGGTTTTACTTCACACCCCACAGTTTGGCAAAGATGACAAAATCTGGCAATAGTGTTGGAGGACTCGTGGAAAGACAGGCACACTATTGCGCTGTTGGTAGTGCTATGAATTGTCCTAATCGTTCTGGAAAGCAATTCAGAATTATAAGTGACTAAAGCAGGCCACATATAGCAGGTTCCCCACCTCAGGAAATATCCATGCCCTTTGACCTAGACATCACACTGCTAGGCTTATGCATCAACTTCAGTCTTTTTCACTTCTGCCTTATCCAACCTCTCACATTCTCCTGTTCTCATTCTGAAGTCCATCTTTTACCCAAAGTCATAACTAGACTGCGAAGACCAAGGTTTTGCCCAAATGGGGTGGGGGTATTCAAAAGGTGCTGGTAGAGCTTAGAATCCTTACAGACCTACTTGGCAAGAATATTTAGTCAAAATAGGAAGCTACCAGCTGGCACAAGCTTCTTCTCCCAGGTACTCAACTCCAAATTAACTCTTTTATAATGTCCATGGTGCAATATCTTGGTGTTTATGCCCAAAGCAGCCAGTGTTTCCAGGCTTCTATGTCTCACTCCATTCCTTAACCAAATGTGTATTGAAAAGTAGATTTGAGGCTGCTTTTGTGTGTGTGTGTGATATTTGTCCTGGAACATGAAATATTATAGTTATGACTGCCTTTTGTTCATGTCACCCTCCTCCTCCAAGTACCCCCCTTCCATTACTACAGAGTATTAAGAAGAATTGTAGTACAATAAATTAAATGAGGACAATAACTTTAAAACACACATTTATTGATCTTTTGTTTTGATATCACCTATATTTCCAAATGTATCCCTTCCTTCTGCCTCTCCCAGAGAGCCATATTTCATTAAAAAAAAATGAAAAAGGGGTAGTTTAGCAAAATTAACCAACATATTAACCACATTTTATGTTATGCAAATTTTCTACAACCATAGTCTAAGCACTTCTGCCAAAAAAATAAAAGGTGGGGGGAGGGGTACATTTTCATGTTTCTTCCTTGGAGCCATTTTAATCTCACAATATTCAGTTTTG
Source organism: Phascolarctos cinereus (assembly GCF_003287225.1). Classification (NCBI taxonomy): domain Eukaryota; kingdom Metazoa; phylum Chordata; class Mammalia; order Diprotodontia; family Phascolarctidae; genus Phascolarctos; species Phascolarctos cinereus. The sequence continues at coordinate 185,459,927 of NW_027555847.1, forward strand.
ATTGTTTGTTGCTATTGTGTTTGCTAATTACAACATTCAAGTCATCCTGTTTATTATTTTGCTGGTTGTTTACTTTACTTTGCACCAATTCATATAATTCTTTCCAAGCTTCTATTTTCACTATATCCATCATTTCTTATAGCATATTAACCCATATTATTGTTATTTTTAATCCACTCCTCAATCAATGTACATTTAGGGAGTTGGATTAGCCAACCTTTGAGGTCACTTCCAAGTGCAGAACTGTAGTTCTTTGACCTTACTTTAGTTTCCAGTTCTTTGCTACTAGAGAAAAAAAAATTCTGATATAAATATTTTTGTACAAATGGGAACTTTTTTTTATCCTTGACCTTCTGGAGATAAACATCTACAAGTGGAACTTCCAGGTCCAAATTTATGGAAATTTTAGGCACTGTCTTACCGTAATTTCAAATTGCTTTGCAGAATTGTTGGACCAATTCACACGGCTCCACTCTCAATACATTAGGGTACTTGTGTTTCAGAGGTATTGGGAGGCTCAAATGAAAAAATGGATGTAAACTACATTGCAGATCTTAAGGAGTCATATAAATACTAGTTATTATTATTGGTGTTATTAGCCTACAGGTACTAGGACTCCAGTTTGATGATGACTTTATTCTTTGAGTCTCCTACTAAGCAATATTTATAGAGCAATACAGTGGTTAGTAAATATTTAATAACTAGAATGGAAGGTATTGTACACATATACACTTTTAAGTTTAATTTGCATTATTAAAACTTTCTTAACTCTAGACAATCAAGAAAACAATACACCAGGCATGATTTATAGAGATTTCTGATTTCTGAAGTGTAAAGAAATGCTCACACTGAAATGTAACAATGGGCTCTACCAAGCAGGTGAGAGCTGGCTCTAGCACACCCCATATGTGTGTTTCTACAGTGTTTCCAACATTGACTATTTCCATCATTCCGATGTTATTGGATGAGAGGTGAAATTTCACTTGTATTGATTGTATTTCTTTCATTATTAGCAATCTGGAACAATCTTTTATGTGGTCCTTAATGGTTTTAATTCTTATTTGATACTTATAGTGACCTTGGTTCAATAGGTATTATTATCACCACTTTACAGATGAGGAAAAATGAAGCTAAGGGGTTGAGACTTTCCTAGCCTCACAGGGTCTAAGGAAGGATTCATAGTGAGGGACCCAGGATTCTAAGCCCAGGGCTTTCTAACCACTACTCCATATTGCTCTCAGGTCCTTTCCAAACCTAAATTCTGTGATCCTTTGAAAGTTCACTTTGGTTATCACAAAAGAAATCAAAACAGCATTTTAAAATGCTAGGATTATTAGAAAAGAATAAATGTTAAAGAAAGTCATTTTGCCCACCTTATTATGTGCAGAGTTGTTGTGAGGATATGAAAATGCTCTGAATGCAAAACAACAGGTATGGCAATATGTTGTAAAAATGCAGATTTCAAGTAACCTTGCTTAGAAACATTTATTAATTACATGGAAGACTAAATTTTTATTTTCTTTTATTCATGTGTTTGTTTTAGCAGCTGCAGCAGGTGGCCAGTAACCTTAACAGACAGCTCTGGGACTCAGGAATACTCCTGGCTTTGGAAAGGAACAACAATAAGGTGTCCGGATGTCTAAAGACCTTGCCCTTTAATGTCAAGCACATTTCCAACTATCTTTCTGATATAGAGAAAGACCTACAGTTGATTCTTTTCTCTGTACCAGTGATTAATTATGACAGCCCTAATTTCTTCCCTGATCAGTTCTACTGAACATGAGATCCTGAGAAAGGATGAGCAAGAAATCCCCACACAGTGACTCAGTGGTTTGCCTAAGAGTTATGTTAAACATGCAACCATATAGAATGCCCTTCTTTTACATTCTTTCTCAAAAAAAAAAAGTTTGCCCTCAGAAATTTGTGCAGTTGGAGTCTGAGCAGGGATGTGTTAACCTTTCCCACTCCCCCCAACCAAGATGAGTGTCACATATATTAACTAAACAGTTTATGGCTGATTTATTCACTAGCTTAACAGTTCAAATGAAAAAAAAAATTAAGTGCTCTATTGTCAGGCTTCTGATTTTTTATTTCAAAATAGGAGTCAGTTTAGCGACAGTTTTTAAGTGAAAAAAAGACTGGTCAGTGGTATTGCACAGATGAATGTCTGAATGTCTCTCATCTAGAGGAGAACCTCAGAGTTTAGAGAAGTAGCTTTTTTTCTTTTTGAAGGAAATATAAAAAAGGCTCATTCGTGTTACCCAAAGTATAACTGATACTACAGGCTATTCATTTGAATGCTAGCAGGAAGCAATGAAAATATCTACTGAGTTAATATATTTTTCAACAAGTAGGCATAAATACATTTTGTAATGAATGAGAACCCATCCTTTGGAGGCATAGGGCTTAGTTTATAGGTGTACTTCAGCATTATAATTTATTTACAAAAGTAATTTACTTTGAATAATTGATCCTTAAGGCCCTTTGTCGACTGGTCTGCCCATGCTTCTGCATTCTCATCTTCCTGTACTCTCCAAGATGGAAACTCTGCTCCAGCCAAGCCAACTTGCTGGCCACCCCCTTGTAAATAACTTATTGATTCCTGTCCCTGCATGTTTGCATATGCTATTCCTGATTATTCCTGCCAAGTCATGGATTTACAACCTCCTTTAATATCCAATTAAAAAGTTATCTCCTCCAGGAAACCTGTCCAGAATACCCCAGTTCACTCTGATCCACTCCCTTATTCTTCATCCCTCAACAATATATGTCTTCAATTTGTAGTATATTATTTTCAGTTGTTGATATGTTGGGGTTGTTTTTTTTTTTTTGTATCTCAAACAATCTCCTCTGTGCATACTTCACTTTTCTGAAGTAGATGTAAGCTCTCCAAGAGCAGGGATCATGTCTTCTAACTTTTATATTCCCCAAAGGTACCTAATTTAGTACTGTGCACACAGTAGGCATTTAATAAATACTTGTTAACTAATTAAATAGGATCTTTATACTTATTGCCACATTTTAGAACAAAGAATTTTTTCTATGTTTGTGCCGTATAGATGAAAATGTCATCATGGTATAAAAGAACTGATTATCCAATAATGTAAATGATCTGTAGGTCATTATTGCGCTGCATGGGAAATTAGTGGAGTTCCAGGTTTCCTCTGCTTTTTGTACAATGCACGATACGAGATGACAGACAAACTGCTTTGTGTTGGCATGGTCATAGTAGGCATGCTGCCACTATTTAAGGATGGTGAGTGAGAATGACAAAAATGTCTGTCAAGTGTTATGACTTTTAAGAGTGAAAGGCCATATAAATACAGGTGAAGACACATGCAATATGAATACAAGTACTACTTATTTTGGAAAGGGTAAACTCAGAATGAAATATATAAATAATGAGCAGAATTTGATCATTGCCTGAGCTGCTTCATGGTTTTAAGTTAGGCATTCTTAGAAATACAAACTTCTTATGCACTTAATAGTAACCAGTTGGTAAATGGAAATGTAGTAGAAAGAGAATTAGATTTGTAGTTGATTCAAATTGGGTTTGAATTCTGGTTCTAACACTTACTTCCTCTGTAACCTTGGGCAAATCACTTTCCCTCTCCGGATCTCAGTTTTCTCATCTCTAAAATGGGGAAGGGGAGTTAGAAAAGATGACCTTGAATGTCTCTGCAAATGCTAGATTTAAGCTCCTATGAGTGCAAAAGATTTAGAGATAAAAGCAACATTAGAGATAATCTGGTTTCATTTCCTTTTTCTTCCTCTTCCTCTTTCTTTCCCTTCCTTCTTCCCTCCTTTCCTTCTTTCTTTCCTTTCTTTTTCACTTCCTCTCTCTCCATCTCTCTATCTCTCTTCTCTCTGTATCTCTCTGTCTCTGTCTGTCTCTCTGTTTCTATGTCTGTCTCTGTGTCTCTGTCTCTGTCTCTCTCTCTCTCTTTCTGTTTTTGTCTCTCTGTCTCTGTCTCTTCAGATTAGGAAATAATCTTAGAAATTTTAAATGGTTAATCCTGAAGTCACATTGACAGTAAGAAGCAGATCTGGGCTGTAAACCAATGTCTTTCAACATGAAATCCAGTCTTCTTTCCCATATACATATCTAGAAAAGTATCTGGGAGCTGAAGATATAGTTTCCAATGGTGCCTAATTTTTTACCTACAGAGTAGACTTGTTGCTAGAAGATTCTGATTCAAAGAAGGATTTGACGGATATTGTCCTGGATATTTCTGATGGGATATGGGCCCAAGCCGAGACCTTTGCTCCTCGGAGAAGAATTTGGTTCCCTTTTGTCTACAGGCCCCAGAAAAGCCTTGAACTTTCTTTGACCTCACTCTGGTCTCAAATGGTTGCCTGAGGCTATATTCCACTCAACTGACCTTTCCTTATCTCTTATTCCAGAATTTCCCTATCTCCTTTTGAAACCCTAATGAAGAAGCCTAGTCTTTGATCCCACTTCTGATGTTATCAACCTCTTCCTTCCAGTTCTTTGTTATCCTAATAAAAGCCTAGCCCTTCATTGTCCAAGGTGACCCCATCCAGGCACTCCCATTCTCCCTAAACTCCTTCCCCAGTCACCTAGTCCCTCCTCTGGTCACCCAAAATTACTTGAGTGTATTTAAGATCCACCCTGGCCCCCACTTAAACACTGAGATTTCCTCATGCCCACTTATCCTTACCTGCATCACTAATGTTCAGATTCCTTAAGAGTCTGGCCTGTATGGCCCACCCCTAATAAAACTTTGTCTCTGGCTGAAAGAAGATTTGGGTCAAATTCATTTGGCCAGAACCTGCATGTCATGTTAGGGTCCCAGCACCCCAAGAATCTACACCTCATCATTTCCACTTCCTATATTTTACACAATGAAAAAATCTGGAAGTCAAATGAGGAGAACAGACTCCACCAGGAACAATCTCAGAAAGGAATTCCAACAATGATGAACGTTGATAGTTAACCTCAAATATCTGGGAAAGCTTCACAAATACATTTGAATAACATGGGGAAACTAACTTTCTAGAGAATCTCTCAATCATCTATTTCTTGGGTGAAAACAAAAGAAATAAAACATACTAAGCCTAGAATCACATAAAAATTGTGTTTGGTTTGAGCTATGCTTTAGTATTCTAGTTCTAATTTCAAAATAGTTTGTGGCATTATAGAAAAAAAATGAGAGGAATGAAAACAGTCCAGGAACAACCATACTGCATATTCTTTGTCCTTTATTCTGCTCTTAAATCATTAAATTGTTCTTAGTATTTGTCTTCAGGCAAGTGTTCAATTTTTAAAGATTAGTATATTCGAAACCAAAAAAATTCATCTGGTGTAATGGAAAGGCTTTGGACCAAAAACCAAGATATTTAGAATCTAACCCCTGGGGCTTCCATTAACTAGTTATGTACCTTTGGGAAGTCACTTTAACTCTCTGGTCTTCAGTTTCCTCACTTGCAAAATAAAGATATTTGAATGTTCTCTCAGGTCCTTTCAATTTTAAACTTCTATAATTCTATTGGAATTGGAAAGATAACTGATTCTGGGTTCAGAGCACTTGGATTTAAACCTCACCTTTGATGGTACTACATTTGCAAGTCACAGCCTCTCTGCCTATGGACTTTTTCATCCATTAAATGGGAAGATTGTGGAGAGAATTCTGGGAAGATGGCAGGGTAGGTCAGAAAATTATGCTCTCAAGATTTTCCTTCACAAAAGAGATAAAATAGCTCCTCTGGGCAAAAATAGACAGGTGAAAACAAATAAACGTAGAGGCAGAACAGGGATCCTGAAGGGACAATTGGAGAAGATCTGAAGAAAAATCCCAGGATGAGGTTTCCTCCCTATGAAGAGTAAACACCTCCAAGGCTAGGGACTGCTTAAACCACAAGCCCTGGGGTTAGCTGGTTTGGGAGGCTGCCCCTGCCCCAGCCCCAGGAACTTCTACCCCAGGACAGTGAGGGAAGTTGGGCATCTGACCTGGGGAAGATCTAGGGAACCTCTACTGGTAAGGAATGCCAGACCCAGCTGTGTTGGAGATGAAGTGGGGGCCAAGGAGGAACTATCACACACCTGGTGAGTGCAGAAGCAGTGGGGTGGGGACACTGCTGGCTGTGGGCACTTACAGAAAGTTGGAGGTCTTGGTTTGAGTTCAGGGTCAGAAGGGAGATCTGAAGAGGCACCATCCTCCATACTCTAAGACTAGGGGTGATTCTAAAAACTAAATTATTACCAAAATAATGCACAGGCAAAGGAGAAAGAATCCAGCCATAGAGAGCTACTATGGGAATAGGAAAGATCAGGTTCATCTTCAGAGGAGGATACTGAAGCAAGTAATGTCAAATGGTCACCTGCCCAAAAAGAATTCATTGAAGAACTTAAAAAAAAACATTAAAAATCAAATGAGAGAGACTGAGGAAAAACTAAAATGAAAAATGAGAATAATACAAGCAAAACAAGATTATAAAAAGAAAGTCAACCAATTAGAAAAGGACATCCAGAATCTTAAGGAAGAAAATGACTCCTTGAAAAACAGAATTGGGCTAGGGGAAGCCAGCAAAGTTATAAGAGATGAAGAAATAAGAAAAACAAAATATGAAGAGTGAAAAAATAGAAGAGAATGTGAAGCATCTCTTAAGAAAAATAATGGATCTAGAGAACAGATCAAGGAAAGAAAACATAAGAATAAATGGACTACCTGAAAGTTCTGATCGAAAAAAGAATTGTGATACAATAGTACAAGAAGTAATTAAAGAAAATTGTCCTGCAGCACCAGAACAAGAGGGGAAAGTAGAAATAGAAAAAAAACTACCAATCACCACCTGAAAGAGATCCTATGAAGAAAACTCACGGAAATATCATAGTCAAATTTTGAAACCCCCAGATCAAGGACAAAATATTATGGGCAGCAAGAATAAAACAATTTACATATGGTGGTACCACAATTAGAATCACACAAGACCTAGCAGTGACGACACTAAAAGATCACAGGTCTTGGAACACTACATATAGAAGAGCAAAAGACTGTGCTTCCAGCCAAAACTATTATACCCAGCAAAGATAAGCATAATTCTGAATGGAAAAAAAAAAGGACGTTTGATCAATTGTCAGACTTTCAGGACTTTGTTAAAACAACAACAACAACAACAACAACAATCTGAACTCAATAGAAGATTTGACATACAAGAGCCCAGAGAAATATAAGGTATGTACCAATGACCAATTACAAGGGACTAAATAAGTATAGAATGTTTACCTTTTGTGTATGTAAAATGTGAAACATGTGTCTAAGATCGATATTAGTAATTAGGTAGCTTATAAGAAAGATTGAGATAGACCTGAGTATGATATGACTTCAAATAGTAAAACCATTGAAGAACAGCTAAAAGAGTAATTATCTTTTACAAATGAGATCCAAGAGGAAGAACCAATATAAAGAAATTAGATGGGCCAGGAAGGCTATTAATTCTGGAAACCTACTTTCATCGAGAATGGGTTTAAAAAGGGAAAATACATATACATTTAGAAGAATATGCAAGTCTTTTAAATTTAGAAAGAAATAAAACTCTGAGGGGATAGGGAGGGGAGTAGAGGGGAAGAAGAGGGGGAAAAAGAACAAAGTAAAAAGTGTACAGCAGAGAACAAAAGAAAATCTACAAGGAAGCAAAGAAAAGATAGTCAGCTTTCAATATAATACACAATATTTAACATATCTGCTTTCTTGAAATGTTATATATGAGTTATATATTCTGAATATATGAGCTATATATTCAAAATATATAATTTCAAATTTTAATAATCAGCTATATATTTTGAATCCTCTCCTATGTTCTGCTGTGCACATGACATGTTAAAAAAATTTTAAATAAATAATGAAAACCAAAAAAAATATTAGAAGATTGCACAATATGGCCTCTGAGATCCCTTCTAAGTATACATCTATGATCCTATGAAGTTCTATGATTGTTAGATTGAAGGACTAGATGATTGGATTGAAGCATAGATACTGTCATGCCTGAGACCCAGTCATCAACAGCTTTAGTAGAAAGAAGAGGAGTCTCACACTGCTCAATCAGAAATGTAGCATTTACTGAACATGAAGCACAGATTTTTAAAGTATCATTTTGCCCATGTACTGGGCCATAGACACTGGGATGCCTGAGGACAGATGGGAACATACATCATCCCATTCTTGGTTAGACTTCCAGAGAGGCTGCTGAATCAACAGAGCACATAGTTATAAATAGAAGGTAAATGCTTTGGTAGCCCAAACAGCCTCAACTTCCCTTTTCTGCCATAAACGACAGAACTATAACTCAGACCGTCCTTTCTTTCCTCACAAATAATTGTTCAGAAACGATAGGCTTCAGGGCCAGCTAGGTGGTACAGTAGATAGAGCACCAGCCCTGGAGTTAGGAGGACCTGTGTTCAAATCCAGCCTCAGACACATACTACTTCCTAGCTGTGTGACACTGGTCAAGTCATTTAACCCCAATTGCCTCACTAAAAATAAATAAATAAAAGAAATAATAGGCTTCTGTGGGATGGTTTTCACTACACCAGAAATACCAAATGTTTCCCCTCCTTATAAAGAATAGGAATTAGACCTGTAACTTCATTTTTCATAGAGAATTTCCAGGTAAAGAGACCTCCTCTACAAATGCAAGTTAGGACTTTCACTGAGATTTAAATTTTAGGGGGTTGCCTAGAATATGAGAGGTTATGTCAATTGCCCAGGGTCACATAGCCAATATGCGCCAGATATCTTTGCTTCACACCCTTCCTACCTACGTCAGATGTTTGTAAAGGGGGAAGTATTTTGTGATCTGTAAAGCAACGGGAGTTTTTCATATTGGATTTTTCAGGCATTCAGTGCCAACTCAGCCAATCTGGTTTTGTTCCCCCTTAATTTGGTCTGTAGAGACTGATTCTAGGGCCAGCTAGGTGGCGGCGCAGTGGATAGAGCACCCGCCCTGAATTCAGGAGGATCTGAGTTCAAATCTGGCCTCAGGCACATATCACTTATTAGCTGTGTGACCCTGGGCAAGTCACTTAACCCCATTACCTAGCACAAAAACAAAAAAAAATAGACTGATTCTATATTTGTTGAGAACGGACAATGTATAAAATGTGTTCATGAAATGTTCCATTTCTTGGAGGGACTTATGTGCCACACAGAGTCCACAACTTTAATGCATATCATTTTGTAGAAGACCTCCAACCCATATGCTTTCTACTAAAGATTAGCTTTAAATTTTAAATTTTGGTATTGAAGCATTGCCATTGTGCTTTACCTTCCTTGTTAATATCCATGAATTCTGGGGCACCTTTGGTCACCAGAAGCTAATTGATGCAAATCCATTTCTTTCTATAACTGAAGAATCTGCTCTCTCTTTCAGAGGCATTAAATTCAAATCTCAGTGAAATTTTCTTTTCCAATTACTTCTTCCTAATGTTTTCTCTTGTGATAAAACTAAAGCTCTTTGCTGCAACAATTGCCTCTATCATTCAGAGGCTTTCCATTAAATAGAAATATTTAAAAGCATTTTGTTTCAGAAGCCAAATTCAATACATTATATTAAATTAAATACTGATATTAATGATATGGAATTGGATATTTGGTTAGTGACATTTGGAATTCAGTATTGCTTATGAACCAGGATTATCATCTGAGAACTTAAAGTCACTCATATTCTATTGGCGTAATTAATGCTTCGGTCTATTTCATTTCAAATCTAATTTATTTTATTAATGAAAACCTGAGGGGTAAAGATGGGGAGAGCATGTTCCAGTAACAAAAATTTTATCTCTATGTCGGTGGGGCGATGTTAATAAATATTTGTTTAATTGAATTGAAATGATGATCTAACAATATAGTAATGGAGGTTCATGGTGTTGTTCAGTTGTGTCTGACTCTTCATGACCCCATTTGGGGTTTTCTTGGCAAAGATACTAGAGTAATCTGCCATTTCTTTCTTCTCATTTTACAGATGAGGAAACTGAGGCAAACAAAGTTAAGTGACTTGCCTAGCATCATGCAGCTAGTAAGTGTCTGAGGCCAGATTTGAACTCAAGAAGATGATTCTTCTTGACTTCAGGCCCTCTATCCACTGCATTGCCACCTAGCTGCTCAGATGAAGGTTCATATTTTGAGCAACTGATTGACTAATGTATTCTTTCAACAAATATTTGAGCAACTACTATACCCCAAATATTGTGCTAGATATTATGGATATAAAGACAAAAAAATAGTCCCTGATGTCAAATAGTTTACATTCTATTGGGAGGAAACAACTTGAACTCTCTCATTTAGATTAACACAATAGCTTTCTAACTGATCTCCTTTCCTCAAATCTCTCTCCACTTTGATTCATCCTCTCTACTGGGCTCCAAAGGTAATTTTCCTAAAGCTTAAGTCTGACCATGTCACTCCTTGGCTCTGTCACCTCCAGTGGCTCCTTATTACCTTTGGGATCAAATATGAAATCCTTCATTTGGCTCATTATATCCTGGCCTGTTCCTACATTTCCAGTGCTTTTGCTTATTCTGTTCCCCATGTTGATTTCAATGACACTGGCCTACTAACAGTTCTTTAAGCATGACATTCTCTCTCCTGTCTTTGTGCCTTTGTGCTTGTTATCCTCCATGCCTGGAATGCTCTGTCCACTTATCTCTGCCTCAGTTTCCCAAGATTCACCTCAAATCCCACTTTTTCCCAAAGCCTTTTCTGATCCTTCCCCACTTATCCACACAGTTGTTCATGCTTTTTCTTCTCAGATGACCTTCCAGCTATGTATCTATAGCTTTCATGTAACTGGCAATTTACATATTATTTCCCCCATTGGAATCCATACTCTTTAAGGGCAAAGATTGTTTTTGAGTTTGACTTTTTTTTTATGTTTCCCAGAAACTTCACACAAAGCCTGACACCTAGTAAGTGCTTAAGAAATGTGTATCAACTGATAGACTTATAAGTAAATACAAAATATATAGAAAGTAAACACAAAATTATTTCAAGGGAAGGAGGAGTACTGACAGTGGGAAAGAAGAAATAAGGAAAGACACTTAATCTGAGCTTGAATGGAAATAGAGATTTTGTGAGGCAGGGATAAAGAGGGAGTACATTCTTGGCATGAAGAATAGCCAATGTAAAGGCATAAAGGTGGGAAATGGAATGTTATGTATAGGTAACAGCCAGCAGGCCAATGTGTCTAGAACACTGAGTAAGTTTAGGAGAGTAACAAACGTAACCCACAGCCTAGCCATCCAAGCCCACACAGATTCTGGCCTTAGACAGATCTAGTTTGAATTTGGGAGCTGTCCCAAGGAGAGTCAGTATTTCTCTTTGCTTTATGATTCCCCTATCTCATAGATTATTCTGGGAAAATCTCCAAAATAAAGCTTAGATATAGCATGTGTCTAGTTTTCCTGGGATGTGGATAATAGAGTTTCCATTTCCTATTCAAAAATTCAAGGAAACAGTGAGATAGCCTATATTTCATTCCTTCTACCCTTCTTTCTCCCCTAACAGAGAATTTGAAAATTACTCATAGGAACCATTAGACACATAGAGAAAACACACGGAACGCTCATATAGCTGATAAACATTGTACTTGGAAGGGAACTGAAATTGATATTACCACTGGGGCAACTCTTTACCATTCAAGTAATTTTCTATTTTGTCCTTTTCTCCTCTTCCTCTCCCTCCTCTTCATTCATTCATTCATTCATTCATTCATTCACTGAAGATCTGAGTGATCATGTGATCATGTATAAATTGCACTGATAACTTTGTGCAAAAGATGAGAGACATAATTCATTTCAGAATGAATCACCAAGTTCATAAATTAAATTCTTATTGCCAAATTTATTACTTATCTCCCTGATTGAAGTAGGAGTGGGGAATAAAACATAAATCTGGACTGTGTTTGATACCACTATTACTATTATTTTTATTACCCTACCTCTAGTCCCATTTCATTTACATGTAGAAATAGTCTTCATCAACTAACTCAACATTGTTAATGGAATAGAATAAGAATTTTAAACCTTTTTTTGTATCATGGACTCCTTTCAGAATGATGTTTTTAAATGAAATTTTAAAATGCTAAATTTTAGTTAAGAGATTAGCGAAAATAAAAATGTCACTTTTTTTCCCAATCCAAGTCCACACACTCCCTGAGGTCTGTCCACAGACGCATGAACCATGGTGAAGAAACTTTGGATTAGAGGAAGGTATTGAGAGACCATTTCAAGCTGCAGATATTATAACATATTAATTGCAATTGGCAGATACCTCTCAAGAACTCACTCATTTCTACATAGTTTTAAGATTTATGAAACATTTTCCTTACAGCAGTCCTATGAACTAGATTTCATGAGTTGCCATACTTCTTTACCTATTTGCTAATGGCCTGGTAGTATCCCTTGATCAAGATTCATTCTCAGACAACAGATTCGGTCCATTGCCAATACCATGGCAAAAGCCTTTCCAGTCAAGGAGGCCCTGCTAGAACTCATAATCCATACCTTAGCCTTGAAGAACTCAGGACTATCTCCACAACATGAGGCACCAGAGTTGGACTTTTGTGGAAGCTGTGTAGGTAACTCAAGTATTATTTTATAGATAAGGAGACAGAGCTAGGTCAGAGCTGGGACAAACCTAAATCTTTGGACTCTAAGATTTTTCCTGTGATACCAAATTGTCTTTCTGTGTAATGCTTGACCTTCAAAGTGATCAACTAATGCTTAAAAACGCATGGTAAGATTCAAAATAATATTCTCTTAAGGCAGAATTATCAAACACCAGACTGGTGGCCCCAAAATTCTAGAGGGCAGCCCAAAGCATATTAAAATGTAATGGAGAAATACTTAACAAAATAAATAAAAATACAATAAGACATAGATAATATTAATATGTAGTTTTCTAAGTTAATGTATGACCTACAGGGATCTTTATGTAGGTTTTTGTTGTTTTTAGTTGTTTTTTAGTAGTCTGACACGAATTTGAGTTTTCTTGGCAAAGATACTGGAGTAGTTGGCCATTTCCTTCGCAAGCTCATTTTATAAATGATGAACTGAGGCAAACAGAGTTCTAAGTGACTTGCCCAGGGTCACACAATTAGCAAGTGTTTGAGGTTAGATATGAACTTCCTGATACCCATTCTAGTGTTCTATTCACTTAGACACCTAACTGCCCTTGTATATGGTTTAGTTGTCCCATTTGTATTAGAATTTGACACCATTGTCTTAAGAAACCTAAAGCAGACAGAAATTAAGTGAGTTGCCCATGGGGATAGTATAAGTACTCACTTGGAACTCACTGCTTCTCAGACCCTGAGATCTCTACCTACACAAATTATTAATTTAGAGGTAAAAGGGACCTTTGAAATCAATAAGTCCAACACTTATTTTCTAGATAAGGAAACTGAGGTCTAGAGAAGGAAAGTGACTTGCCCAAAGTCACTTAGGTAGAAGTGGCAGAGTTAAGATCGGAACCCAAGGTTTCTGACTCTGCAAATCCAACACTGAATACTGGAAAAAAGCATGATATAACATATAAGTATGTATTTCCCATTCTGATATGACTCACTAGATTAATCTGAACTAAGCACTTAACCTGTTTGTGCCTCAGTGTTTCTAATTGAAAAGACAAGCAAAATATTTGTGCTATATCCCATTATAATAATCTAAAGATAGAAGCTAACAGGCTCATCGATTTAGAGCCAGAAGGTCCTTCAGAGGTCATACAACCCAACCTTTTATTACAAAGTGTATTCAATTTAATATATATTTATTTATTTTTACAGAGGAAACCCAACACATATTTATTAAGCACCTACTGTGTGTGAGGCACTATGCTAAGTTCTGAAGATAAAAAAGGAGGTAAAAGATAGTCCTTGGCCTCAAGTAGCTTACAATCTAGTGACTGTAGATTTCAAGGAGGAAGGATCTTAGAGGTCATCCAGTCCATTCCTTCATTTTCTAGATAAGGAAATGGGGTTCAGAGGTGAATTGCTCTAAAATTTGAAACCAGTTCTCTCACTTCAAATACAATGCTTTCCCCTTACTCCCTGCATTAGGACAACTGAGGCCAGGTTGAGTGACTTACTCAAACTCCTGCAAGTAGCAGACCCAGGATATAAATCCTAGCTCACTGACTTCAAAGTAAGGACTCTTACCACTACACCAGAACAAGCCACAGTTTGAGCATACTCATTTGGCTCGTATATTGATGCATTTGATTTGTTTGACTAAAGTAAAACTGCTCTCAGCCCTGCCCACAGCAATCCCAGAAGCCTCTTTTCAGTTGATACAGCAGATAAGCATGTTGATTTAACAATGCACATTTCCTTTTTATCAGGTGAGAAGTTATCAGAAATTCTTGCTTATAAGTAAATTGGTGTTTAGGATAGGCATGCAAAAAAAAAAGTATAACTACGTATTGTTCATACTACATACTGGCATTTCAAACACTTACAGTAAAAGTATAGTCAGTTGGTCAATAAGGATTTATTAAGCACATTCTATGTTCCAAGCACCTTACTAAGTTTTAAGGATACAAAGAAAGGCAAAAGACAGTCCATGATCTCAAGGAGTTCACAGATCTAATGGGGGGAGACAACTATGTAAACTATGTAAACTACGTAAACAATTATGTACAAACAAGATACATACCAGAAAAATTTGAAAGAATCAACAAGAGGAAGGCACTAGCATTACAAGGGATCACAAGTGACTTTGTGGCTGTAACTTAGAGGAAGCCAAGGGGAGTCTGGAGGCAGCAACGAGAAAGGAGAGAATTTCAGGCATGGGGGACAGCCAGTGAAAATGGTTAGAGGTGAGAGACGGAGAATCTTGTGTGAGGAACAGTAAAGTCAATGGCACAAGATCACAGAATTTGTGAGGGGAAGGTGTAAAAAGACTAGAAAGGTAAGAAGAGGCAGGTTATGACAGGCTTTGAATGACAAAGGATTTTATATTTAATCTTGGAGATGATAGATGGCCACTGGAGTTTATTGAATAAGGGGTAACATGGTCATGCCTATGTTTTAGAAAGACCAACTTAACAGTTGTGTGGCCACACAGTCATTTAAGTTCCTGTGGCAGTAATTAGCATTTTAATAGAAATATTTTTAAGTGAGTAAAACATTTGCCAATCAACTCTTTGGTTGAGAACAGTAGCATTTTACAAGGGTTGTATAAAAGAATTAAGCACATGTAGATTTCATATCAGCAAAGACAGAATGTCCTACTGGAGTGAATACTATTTTATGCTTGTGGATTTTATTTTATTTTTTTAGAAGTAAACTTCACTTCTCTGGAAATGCAGCTTGAATTTTATGATCAAAGTGGACAGGGAAAACTTATCTAAAGTAAATTTCAGGAATTAATCCATGTTAAGTGAGTGTTCTCTCTAGTAAGTGTGGCAGAGTTCCCAAAATAATGATGTAATGGGTCATTGAAGTTCTGAAATAAATGAGTGGGGTTAACCTACATGAGTGTTCACTCATTCCTCTCCAGTGATCACTTGAAAGCAAGAAGCACTTGCTAGGTGAGCAAGGTGGAAAGAGAACTGGCTTTGGAGTTAGTAGACCTGGGTCCAGGCTTTGTAACTGTCACTACCCATCTGACCTTGGGCAAGTAATTTTGCTAGGCTTCAGTTTCATCGTTTTTAAAATGAGTGGATTAGTAGAATGGTTTCCAGATCAAAATCTATTATCTTATGACCCAGATACAAATATTTACTCTGATACTAACTTTGTTGCTTTGGGCAAGTATAATCTTGCCAAAGTTAGCCTCTCTGTGCCTCAGTTTCCTCACCTATAAAATTAAGGGGTTCCCCTCTTTGAAAATGAAGGACTGGGGCAGCTAGGTTGCACAGTGGATAGAGCTCCAGCCTTGGAGTCAGGAGGACCTGAGTCCAAATGTGACCTCAGACCCTTGACACTTACTAGCTGTGTGACCCTGGGCAAGTCACTTAACCCTGATTGCCTCAATAAAAAAAAATGAAGGACAAACAACAACTCCTACCACTCTTTGACTCTACCATCTAGTTTCTGTCCATATCATGCTGTTGGAATCACACTCTCCAATATCAACAAAGATTAACTACAATAATTTTCAAATCCTATAGCCCTTTCTTATTCTTCATCCTCTTTCATCTTTCTATAGGTTTTGACCTTATTGATCATTGTTGTTGTTTTTCACTCTTCACTTTCAAAAAGGACCAAAGACATCATGGGTGATTTCTTGACTTGCCCGTGAATTGTATTTAAGTGGGGTAGAGTTGCACAAAGTCATCAGCTTCACTCCCTCTTCCAGAGTCATGGAAGTCCACTGGAAGGACAAAAGTCAAGATGACTGGCAATGGCCCAGGCTGCAGAGGTCCTCCTTCTTGATATACTCTTTTCTCTTGGCTCCCATGCAACTATTACCTCTTTGTTCTCTTGCTTTATCACTCTTTATTCTCCTACAATAGTTCTTCCTCTAAGGATCTGTCTTTGCTTCTCTCTTCCTGTCATTCTTCTATATATATTCTATATATCATTCTACATATAATTTCTTTTTTAGTGATTTCATCTAGTCATACAGATGACTGTCAAATTTATAAATCCAAATATGATTTTCCCCCAAGCTCTCCTCTACATTTTCAGTTGCCCATTGAGCAGCTCCACCTAGATGTCCCAACTGCTTCTCAAATTCAATGTATCTAAAATAGAACTCACTGTCACACTCTCACCCCTCCAAAAAAAAGCCTTGCCCTTCCTCCCAATTTCTCTTTATGTTGATGGTAACACTACTCCCATAATTTCAAAACTTGATTCTTTTTCTCCTTTGTGCTCCCTAGTTCAGGTCTACCTTTCTTCTCATTTAGACTATTATATTAGCCTTCAAGTTGATCTTTTAACTTCTAGTACATTATCTCTCCAATTTCTCTACATAAACACATTAGTAATTTTCATTTAAAAATACTTGAGAACATTCTTTCTGCATTCAAAAAGCCTTCATTGGCTTCCCATTAGCTACCAAATAAATACATAAACTCTTGATCTTGAGATTCAAGCCCCTTCTCAATTTGATTTCAACCTATCTTTCCAATCTTTTTTACATTATTCCTCTTCAAATGCTCTCCATTCCAAATACAGTGTACTAGGAATTGTGCCCTAATCTTGTGTGACTGTTTTTCATTTCATGCCTTTGTTTATGTTGTCTTTCGTGGATGAAATACTCACTACTATCTACATCCATTCTCTCTCTCTTCAACATTCAACTCTTGTGCCATCACTTCCATGAAGTCTTCTGATTACCTTCATCTACATTATACATTCCTACTTGTACTATGTTGCCTCTTTCCTCCCATTAGAGTGTATACTCCTTGAGGGGAAGGACTGGTGTTTTGTTTTATTATAGTTTGTTTTGTCTTTCTTTATCTACCCAGCTCTTACATAGTGCTTGGCACATAGTAAGTACTTAATAAATGCTTGATAACTAAATCTTTCTTTATTTTTCCCACTCCATCTCCCCCTACCCTGCACCTCCAGGTCAGACTGATCTCTTCCCATTCAAACCTGACATAACATTTTAATTGGAGCCCTACTTTACATTTACCTAACTCTTGTATCATTCTCGCTTGTTTACATTGTCTTGTACCCAGAAAAACAGAGTCTGTGTCACATTTCTTTTTGCATCTTTAGCACCCAAGACAGTGTCTTTCACATTACAGGTATTTGATATGTTTGCAGAATTTAACTGCATTGAATCAGTTACATGCTTTAACAGCCTTCATGAGCCATGGTGGCAAAAGACAACCCTCATTACTTAGTGGCCAACCTTCCACTGATAAGCTTTTCCATTCTTACTTAGTTTACCTTAGTCCCTGAACTAAAGACATAAAATTCAACATTGATCCATCTCACTTGCCTAAATTAACAACAAATTGGCATAATCACACACACACCAAGAATACGCCAATATATTTATAACAGCAAAGCTCCTTGTGAGTAGAGATTATTTTACTCTTTGTATTTCTGTTCCTGGTGGCTAAATGCTCAGTGACCTACACAACAGTGGGTGTTTATTAAATGTCTGTTATTTGATAGCCTTCTCCCAATAAAGCTTAGAAAGTTTAAGTGATTTGTTCACTTAGTTAGTGGTAGGAGCTCAGTTAGTGTTGCTGGATGGAAATTAATTGAATTCATTCACTCTACAAACATATTACTGCCTACCACAGCACACAAGGCATTACTAAAGATTCTAAAATACTTTTATATGACCGGCATATTGACATGAGTAGGGTAGAGAGAAAAAAAAAACTGGACTTATTTGTCAGAAAGTTTGGGTTAGAATCCAAACTCTATTACTTACAAGATTTATGACTGAAAAGGTTACAGCCTCCCTAAGTATTACTTTGCTCATATGAAAAAATGGGGTTAATGAATTACCTACCTTATAAGGTTTTTGTAGGGATCATAATAAGGTAAAGGGTTTAAAGTGTTTTATAATCACTATTAACTTGTAGTTAATGTGAAGTCTATATGAGAATACACCTGTAAAGGAGAATAGGATAACAGGACTAAGATGCAATCTAATTATAAAGAGTAGGGACTCAATAATCCAGTACATAAAAAAGTCAATTCGAAGTAAAATTCGATATTCCTTAAATGACTATGGAATATCCCAAGACAGTAGCAATTAGATGATTGCAAAAGGATTCAGACTGAATTTTCAGTTGAGCTCAGTTAAAGAACTTTCATCAATCCATAGAAACAAGTTAAATCAGTATGTAATAGTCTAAGTCAGAGGTGTTAAACTTGAAGTGTGTGAGTCACCACAAACCTCCTAGACCAGATTTAATGTAATTGGGAAATGTTTAACAAAATAAATAAAAATAGAATAAAACATAGATAATATTAATTTATGTTTTTCTAAGTTAATATGTAGCCCACAGGGCCACACTATTTTAATTTGATACCACTGGCCTAAATGATCAAGAATGGTGACCAGCTTTTTTCCTACTTTGAAGTACCCATGTTCAAGATATTAGGTGTCACCATCCTATAGAAAAGCTTTTCCTGAAAATGACATATACTGCAATTGAATTGAATTCTAAAACAATTGCTAGAAAAACATAGTATAATGGGAAGAAATGTTCCTAGAAATTAGAGACTTAGATTCTAGTCTTCCCACTGTCACTAATTTAACACCTATGAACTTCAGGTTCATATTTATAAAATAAGGAACCATCCAACCATTGAGGAAATTGAACCAAACTCATGCTATTTTATAGACCTATAGACCTTGGTTGATCAATTGAAAATTCCAGAAAGACGATGGAATGAGAGATTACAAGTGACTCAATTCAATATCTCCTCAAAAATAGCAATAAGACAATAAAAAAGAAAAATTAGCTGAAATTTTTTTATGAAAATTTCAAAATCATGCAAAAGAATGAGGGGAAAAGGAAAGTTCCAATACAATAAAAACATATCTTGAAAAAAGGCAAAGATACATTCATTGAAAGAAAAACATACTGAAACAACAACATTAGCATTAACAACTAAGTAAAAAAATTTTAGACAATAAAACATATAATAAATGCACTGAGGAATCAAAGGAATAAATTAAATTAGTAAAACAATTATAAAATTAAATTTAAAAGTATGGTAGTAAAACTAAACAATCTCAGGACAAGATAATAATCAAATTGAACATCATAATTCCAATGAAAAGAATTATTTTTTTTTATTGGAAGACAGAAGAGTAGAAAAGAAAAGAGTGGGAAAAGAAAAACAAACTCAGGAAATTACATAACTGGAAAAAAGTCTTGAAAGCAACTCATACACAAAGTCCAGATTTTCAGGTCAGATCAGGAAAGCAAAAATAATTGTTAGCCTTCCTGAACAAGAAGAAAAGAATCTTAAAATTTTATTCCAGGAAATTATGCAAGACAATTTCTCTCAAAAATAAAAAACAAAAGACAGATTACAACTACAGATGGGATCCATAAGATGGCAGCATTAAAAAGCCACAATTTCAACTCATCTTGACACATCAAATTATTAGACTTTAAGACTACAAGAAGAAGGAGATGATCCTACCAGCAGACAAGGACATTATATACCAAAAGAAACAAAGAAACAAACAAGTACTCAACAACAACAAAACCATTTGAATTTGGCAATATTTGTCTAGAAATATGAAAAATTATAGAAGCTAGGATATGATGTACAAAAAGCTAACAATTATGTAAGTTGATCTGAAAATAAGCTTCCCAGAAAACCTAAGTGTTCTCTCACTTGGTCCACATGCCAAGCAAAGAGACATTGTAAAATTTTATGAAGAAGATGTTGGAAGACATTGAAAAGTATCACCTCATAAAACAAATAGAAGTAGTTGAAGGGAAATCAAGTTTATAGGACACTTGATGAGAGATCCAACTAAGCAAAATCACCCTAAGGGGCATTCAAAAATCAAAGTGGAAAAGCATCAGAGAAACGGAATAAAATTGTCAAGATTATTAAAAACAAACTTCTTATCTTCAAGGGCAATAGACCTACCATATTTGGGCTCTAACATTATAGTCTTGGATGTCCTCAGATGTGAATGAGAGGCAATAGCACTGAAAAAAAAAACCCAAAGATTAAAAAAATTATTTATTTCATAAGCATTTATTAAGTTCCTATTGTGTGCCAGGAATTAGGGATGAAAAACAAAAATAAAATGAACTCTGCTCTTAGGAAACATATATTTTTGTTAGAAAGTAACAAAATATGTATAAATAAGTGAATACAAAATATTTTGGGGGGGAATGGGGATACTGACACTTTGTGGAAATTAGACAAGGCATGTTTTAGGAGGATATAGTTGATTTAAGGAACTTAATGAATCCTCAAGACGTAAGGGAGAAGTTAATGCATTCCAGGTGTGGAGAACACCCCGCGAAAAGGCACAGAGACACAAAGGAAGATGGTATCATGTATGAATAGCAAGTAAGCCAGCTTGGCTGGACCAAAGAGTTTGAAGTGAATAATGTACAATGATCTTGGAAAGGTAGACTGGCGCTAAATTTTGAAAGACTTCAAAAGCTAAACAAAAGAGTTTATATTTTATACCTCAGGCAACTGGGGACAACTGGAGCTTATTAAATAGGGCAGTGACATAGTCACATCTCTACTTTAGAAATATCAATTTGTCAGCTATGTGGAGGAAAGATTGGATAAAGGAGAAATGAAAGTTAGAAGGCCATTGAGAAGGTTGTACTGTGATTGTCTAGGCAAAAAGTAATAAGATCTTGCACTAGGGTGATTATGGCATAAGCAGAGAGAAAGGGACAGATGCAAGAGATGTTATTGACATAGAATTGACATGACTTGGCAAATGATTATGTATGATGGATGCAGAGGAGGAAAACAGCAAGGTTGAGGTTATGAACTTGGGTAATGGAAAGGATTAACAGATTATCACTTAATTATCACTTAACAGAAATAGCAGGTGGAAATTTGAAAATTAAGATAATTTAAGCAATTTATGAAGAAATGCTATCCTCAAAGCATAGAAAATGATCATAGAAAATAATAAGATCCAAGATAATTAAATGTACTTGTAAACTAAAAAGGAAAGAAAGTCTTGGGGCAGTCCTGAGTTACTAAGCTAACTCTTTTGATCAATTGATGTACTATGGATTAGAGAAATGCAAATTAAAACAACTCTGATATACTACCTCACAGCTATCAGATTGACTAATGTAACAGAAAAGGAAAATGATAAATATTGGAGAAGATGTAGGAAAACTGGAACACTAATGCATTCTTGGTGGAGTTATGAACTGATCCAACCATTCTGGAGAGCAATTTGGAACTGTACCCAAAGGGGTATAAAACTGTACATAATTCAACAATACCACTACTAGGTCTATATCACAAAGAGATCATTAAAAAGTTGTAGAAAAATATTTATAGCAGGGGGCAAAGAATTGGAAATTGAGGGGATGCCCATCAACTGGGGAATGGCTGAACACAGTTGTGTTATATGAATGTAATGGAATACTATCGTTCTATAAGAAATGATGAGCAGGTGGATTTTACAAAAACCTGGAAAGATTTACATGAACTGATGCTGAGGGAAGTGAGTAGAACCAGGAGAACATTGTACGCAGTAACAGCAACATTGTGTGATGACCAGCTTTGACAGACTTAGCTCTTCTTAGCAATGCAAGAATCTATGACAATTCCAAAAGACTCATGATGGAAAATACTATCCACATCCAGAGAAAGAACTATGGAGTCTGAATGCAGATTGAAGTATACTATTTTCTTTTTTTTTCTTTCTTATGGTTTTCACCTTTTGTTCTGATTCTTCTTTCACAACATAACTAATGTGAAAAATAGCCCATATCAGATTGCTTGCTTTCTTGGGGAGGGAGGAGGAAGAAAAAAATTTGGAACTCAAAATCTTATAAAAGTGAATGTTAAAAACTATCTTGTAATTGGAAAAAATAAAATACTATTAAGTGGAAAAAATAAATAAATATAATTAGGTCAGCTAGGTGGTGCAGTGGACAGAGCACTGGGCCTGGAGTCAGGAACACTCATCTTCCTGAGTTCAAATCTGGCCTCAGACACTTACTAGAGAGATACCATGTAAAATGATGATGAAATGTATTAAGTATTCAGGCATTAACCTACTAGACTTGTGGAAATGCAACTATAAATTAAATTCTAACAGAAATAAAGGAAGAACTAAGTAACTGAAAACACATTAGCTAGGCTGAGCCAATATAGTCAACTCAAGACAGCAATACTACCCCAATTATTAGAACCACAGTATTTCAGAGTTGGAAGGTCATTTAGTTCAACCTGTTTATGAACCCTACAGGGAAGAAAAAACCAAAAACCTTCTTGATTCATCTAATATTTATGTATTTAATTCAATATCAATCAAAACACCAAACAGCTGCTTCATAGACTAAGATGAAATTATAATATGTGTATGAATTGCAGTTATGTGCTATATCGATGAACAGGAATAGTAAAGGTAGAGTGGGGGTTGTCGGAGTGGGGAAGGGAATGAAGGGGGACTTGTAGAGGCAGCTAGGTAGCACAGCGGATAAAAACACTACAGGCACACTGTGCGAATGTATACACACGTGTGTACATATATCTCTATCTCTATCTCTATCTCTATCTCTATCTCTATCTATCTATATCTATATCTATATCTATCTATCTATATCTATATCTATCTATATCTATATCTATATCTATCTATATCTATATCTATATCTATATCTATATCTATATCTATATCTATATCTATATCTATATCTATATCTATATCTATATGTGTATCTGTATCTATATCTATATCTATATCTATATCTAATCTATATCTATATCTATATCTATATCTATATCTATATCTATATCTATATCTATATCTATATCTATATCTATATCTATATGTGTATCTGTATCTATATCTATATCTATATCTATATCTATATCTATATCTATATCTATAACTATATCTATATCTATATCTATATGTGTATCTGTATCTGTATCTATATCTATATCTATATCTATATCTATATCTATATCTATATCTATATCTATATGTGTACCTGTATCTATATCTATATCTATATCTATATCTATATCTATATCTATATCTATATCTATATCTATATCTATATCTATATCTATATCTACTGCACATATGTATGTTTGTATAAATATGTGTACAAAAATATTTGAACCATATCTACACATATACACATATGTATGTGCATCCATGTTTGTATATGTGTATATATACATATACATATACACATATATGAAGCAGCTAGGTAGCTGAGTGAATAGAACATTGGGCTTGGAGGAAACTTGAGTTAAAATCTGGCTTCAGACACTTATTAGTTGTGTGACCCTGTGTGAATCACTTAACCTCTGTTTGCCTTAATCTACTGGAGAAGGAAGCAGCAAACCACTCCAGTATCTTTGTCAAGAAAGCGTCATGGACAGCATTGGCAAGCTATGGTCCTCAGAGACAACTGAAAGACTGCACAACAACAACATATGTGTGTGTGGGGGTATTTATGGTTCTCTGCTAATATACATATATTTGGTTCATATTCTATACACACAGGTATGTACATCTATATGAATTTATATATACATGCATGTGCAGCACAGGTATGTTTATATGTGTCTCTATAAGTGTGTATTGTTAGTCTAGTATGTATGTATATTTGCGCACAAGCTTATAAAATACATATACACGTATATGCATACATATGGGCCCGTACATAAACTTCATCTTCTTACAGTGGAATTCTTACTTGTAGAGAGAGAAGAGAATGAGATTACCCATTAAAGTCAGCCAATTCTAATGTCAGACAAAAGCCACAGTTGCCCAACATCTTATTAATGATTAATCAGCTGAGTGACCTGGGCTTAAATTATACCTCCCACCAAATGCATTTTTATTTGAGTCAACTGAGTATAGATTTCACCTGTGCACAGTTGTTTACCTGCTCAAAAAAAAAAGAGCTTTGGCCTTGTAAACGTTTCTGGCGTCCCACAGGGGAAGAAGCAGCTAAAAAGATTTTCCAGCCTGTTATGATAATGATAAACTAAACTTCCCTTAACATAAAACATATTCAGAAAGGAAATCAGCTGTGTGACTCACATAGAAAATCTCAAATTGGAAACAATTCTCCTCCATTCCCAAGTCTCTTAACCTTGAATGAGGCAGATTCTGGTCCCCCAGATAGGAAATATATGAGATATTAAATGCATCCTGCCCTCAATAATGGTATTTGTTTAAAATTCCTATAATGTATTTAAATGTGATTCTCTTTTTTATGATGTAAGTTGTGCTCACTGTATAGCTTATTTCCCCTGAAGCAGAGGTTGTGGTTGCATCAATATTTCCATTAGAAACACCTCAAGGATTTATAATTCATGGGCAGAAATTCACTGCAAATACCTATTTGGCATTTAAGGTTTTAGGGCAAGGCCATGCAGCATGTATTTTGTTTGTATTATAAGAGAACTCTGAACCCCTCCTGCAACAGAAATGATGAGATGGCTAAGGAGTTCTGCCCTTTGTCCCCTCTGATCCTGACCCAGGCCTGAGGTGGCAGCTCTGCTTTTGAGTAGTTGAAAAACAATTAATAAAAGCTCGCTCATCTTCCTCCTGATTTGTTTCTCCTTGGGAGGGAGGTGGGGTTGAGAATAAATGGAGGAAAGAAAGTCCTTGATTTATCCCCATTGTGTTTGTTTAGCTCAGGCTTCACATTGTGGTATACTTACCCCTCCACCAGGGGAGCTGGAGATCAATTTGTTGTGGAGTTAATTCTGTACTTATAAATATACATAAGGACCTTTTTGTACACTTCTGTTCATAGGGTTTCGATTTAGAGCTGGAAGGGACCTTAGAAGCCATCAAGTCTAACCTTCTTATTTTACAGGTGATGAATCTAAGGATCTAACACCTGAACTAATTTGCCCACGATCACCTAGCTAGTGTGCTATCTACCCCTTTGAGAACAGGGGTGGTTTCTTTTTTGTCTTTGTAGCCTAGTGCCTGACAACTAGTAGGTGTTTGCTTAATGTTGTTCATCTTTTGTTTTCAAAGAGGACCAGTGACATCACGAGTCACGTCTTGATATGAATTGGATTTAAGTGAGGCAGAGTTGTGCAAAGTCATCAGCCTCACTCTCTCTTCTACAGTCATCAAAGTCCAGTGGCAAGATAAAGGTCAAGAAGATTGGTGATGGCTTGAGATGCAGCAGATGACCTTGACATCTTCAGTGCCTGACCACACTCTAAGTCTTCACGGCCATTGGAACAAATTGTTCTCATCTACCCATTCCACCACTGTTAGTAGTTTAGGTAACTAGCATTCAATAAGTGCCTGCTGTGTGCCACACACTGTGCTGAGTACTTTACAAATATCTGATGTGATTCTCATAGCAATTCTAGGAAGTAGGCTTGCTTAATAAATGCTTATACTAGTAGTTAACCTCATAGCCAGGCAGTTAGGGGGCACAGTGCTGGCAGGAGCTCTTCCCAGTTTCCCTAGTTCTCAGGAGAACCTGAGTTCACATGCAGCCTCAGACACTTATTAGCTGTGTGACCCTGGACAAGTAATTTAACCCTGTTTGCTTCTGTTTCTTCTTCTGTAAAATGAGCTGGGGAAGGAAATGGCAGGCCACTCCAGGACTTTTGCCAAGAAAATTCCAAATGGGGTTACAGAGTCAGACATGACTAACCAACAAGTGAAACAGCTGCAGAGAATATCAGCATGAATTTTGTCTTGCCTGATAGCATTTCAGTTGTAGGAATTATGGGGAGATTACAGAGGCATTGGCTGGGCTGTCAGAATAATAAGCCAAGATAGGAAACATTACATTTAGAGATTTTTTAAACACTAATTTCAAATTTTTTTCATAGAATTTGGAGCAAGGTCCCCATAATTGGATTAATCAAAACAGATTCTTTTTGTTAGACATAGAGTAGTTAAGATGAAAACATTTACAGAAGGATTACAGAGTATATAAAATGTAAGAGTGGTTCTCTGAATGTTACATGTGGAGAGTTTTAGCATCAAATGTATTTGGCTTGGATGTAGTAAATCAGGAACAGACAAAACCTTGCTTAAAGAGAAAACTTTGTGAAAATCTTAATGTAAAAGCTGGCTCCTCTCAAATCCCCCTTTGACATCTTGTCCTGGTATGGCATACAGGTGACCATGGAGTTCTTGAAGGTTATGCAGGGGCAGTGTAACCTCTAGCAAGGTAAAAAGGCTTCAGCTACAGGCCTAGCAACAGACTGCACATCTGTCCTCCAAAGATACACCCTGCTAAGTGCAGAAAAGCAAGCAGAATAAGATGACCATGTAATGATTTTTTTATCAGCTACTGATGAAGATGGACTACTAAAGCATATAGTGAGGTTAGAATCCATAGTTGCAGGGGAAAGACACATATCAGGACATTTAAAAATAGAAAACAACTTAGAAGAATTACAATAAAAGGTTTACAAGGAACATAGTATTTTAGAGCAGGAAATGGACTTAGAGAAAATACTCTCCAACAGTCTCACTTTATAGATATGAGAGCTTTGTCATCAATTTGATGACCTTACAGGATGGTGATCATTTTGAGTGGACTTTGTCTCTCATCATTTGGGGATGATTTGATTGACTTAGACTGTTGTGGGTTGGATCTACAAAATGACCTATAAAGATTTTAGGGGCAAAGTATGGCTCGCTAAAGTGGCAGGAAGTTGCCCCTCTGGCAATCTCAAGGTTTTTTTTTTTTTCCTTTTCAAGGAAAGTTCAGATTCCAAACTATGAATCTGGAGGCCCTGGGGAGTAAGGTAGGACTCACTTGCGAAGGAGGAAAATTGTATGGATTACTACTATGAGTACTTTATATGTTTTCTATATATTCTGTTTAGTAGAAAAAAAGGCTGTTCTGTGCTGTGATCTGAGGACCTTTTTATCATGGTGACTTAAATGTGAGATAATCTGAACTTCTCTGTGCAGGGGCAAAATGGTCAAAGAGAGTGTGAGTTTCAAGTGCCATCCCCCAACATTAAGTCCATTCCATGGAAGTGCAGCATTTCAGATACTAGACTGTGGTTTCCATTTTGAGTGCCTATCCAAGAAATTTTGTTGTTTTGAGTTTCATTTATTTGTTTGTTTTTGACAGCTTAGAGTGACTGTCCTAGCAAGGCATGAGTCATAACAGGTCAAGGGAGATTCCTCAAGAAAGAACCCTAAAAGCAGATGGAGGAGGTAGGGACATTTATCCAGTATTACTGTGAACTGCAGGTTTATGGGAAGGGAAGTTGCCAGTTTCTCTAGGAAACAACATTAAATCAAGCCTCTAAATAGATTCTGGAGCAATAACACCCACAGAAATATGGAGTGAAACAATTTCCCACCTTAAGATGAATTGGAAGGACTTCAGGAAAGGTCTGTCTCACTTGGGTAAAAGGAGAGCACAGCCCAGCACGGGCTGTGTCCAGGCAAACCAACAGGAGGCTCTTACCCACAGCACAGATCAATAACCAAGGTTCCTTAGTTCTGGCTCACAAGGCCAGCTGTGAGGCCTCTAGCCCCATTGCAGAAGGCAAATTGTGAGCCCCGGAACCCTGGCACAACAGGTGCAACTAGGCTGGGCCACCCCCAGTGCAGTGGGCAAGCCTCGAGTACCTAAGGCTCCATAGAAAGCCACTGACCAGGCCCCTAGCCCCCCACATAAGAAGCTTGGGACAGTGCCCCCTGTGCCATGCTGAGTAGAGCTCAACTTTAAAAGCCATGAAAAAGGATGAAAAATGAATAAGAAGCCAAAAAGAGCCCTGACCATAGAAAGCTACTAAGGTGACAGGGAAGATCAAAGCACAAACTCAGGACAAGACAGCAATGTCAAAGTGCCTACATGTGAAGCCTCAAAAGGAAGTGTGAATTGGTCTCAAACCCAGAAAGTCCTCTTAGAAGAGCTCAAAAAGGATTTTAAAAATGAAATAAGAGAAGTAGAAGAAAAATTGGGAAAAGAAATGAGAGTTATGCAAGAGAATTATGAAAAAAGAATCAACAGCTTAGGAAAGGAAATACAAAAATCGACTGACCTTAACCCTAACCCTAACCCTAACCCTAGCCCTAACCCTAACCCTAAACCCTAACCCTAACCCTAACTCCTTAAAAAATAGAATTGGCCAAATAAAAAAAAAATCCACTGAAGAAAACAAAAGTAGAATTGGCCAAATGGAAAAGGAGGTACAAAAGCTAACTGAAGAAACTAATTCCTTAAAAATTAGAGTTGGGTAAGTGGAAGCCAATAACTCTATGAGACATCAAGAATCAGTCTAGCAAAATCAAAAGAATTTTTAAAAAATAGAAGAAAATGGAAAACACCTCACTGGAAAAACAACTAACTGGAAAATAGATCCAGGTGAGATTATTTTTTTCAAAGTCCTTAGCACTTTATTAAAATACTTTTCTCATTCATCTTAAACATTTTGAAAATAAATATTATGAAATAATGTATATATGTTCACATATGTACACAGACACACATATATCTACATATATATATATACACATATTTACCAAGTAGTGTAGATGTCTTGTTAGTTTCTTGTCAGTATAAAAGTGCTATTGACAATGAAGATCAATGAAAGCATTAACAGAATCAATATGAAAAGAAATTAGACAGTGAATCATGTTTCCATGCTTATCCATTTCCCCAAAGCAGTAGAGATAATTTTAAAAAAAGTCTAGAAAGCATCTTTCAAGAAATTATCAAGGAAAATTACCCTGATATCCTACCACCAGATGGTAAAATAATCATTGAAACAATTCATCAATCACCTCCTGGAAAGAGATTCCAAAATGAAAACTCCAAGGAATATTGTAGCCAAATTCCAGAATTATCAGGTCAAGGAGAAAATACTGCAAACAGCCAGAAAGAAATAATTCAAATATCAAGGAGCCAAAGCCAGGATTACACAGGATTTAACAGCTTGGAGGGCTTGGAATATGATATTCCAGAAGGCAAAGGAGCTTGGATTACAACCAAAAATCAACTACCCAGAAAAAAATTGAGCATAATTTTTCAGGAGAAAAGATGAATATTCAATGAAAGAGTACTTTCAAATTTTCTTGATGAAAAGACAAGAGCTGAACAGAAAAAAATCAGTCTTCAAATACAAGATTCAAAGAAGCATAAAGAGGTAAACCAGAAAGCAAAAAAAAAAGCACAAATAAAGAGTTTTATGCTTTTTGGTCTCTTTTTCATCTATTTTTCCAGTTGGGGAGACAGGGATGAGGACTGTGGAGTAAGTAGCAGGATATGTCAAAGACTAGTGTTTTCTGCATTCCAGATCCTAGGGATTGTAAGAAGTGAGGAACCTGCTCTCTACAAGGAGAAATAAAAAGATTTAACAAGGCAAAATCTAAGCTGCTCTTTGGGATAGAGGGTAAACATCAGCATTACAATGGATTGGCATTCAGTGATTTAATGGATTCCCCTTGGACTACTTTTGGATATTTCTTTGTCTCAGAAATATCAGTAAGATTTAATTGGAGGGGGGGATGCATTGAACTCAAATTTGTCAGCTGATACAGCTGCTGTGTGTAAAGCAAATAAAACTTTTGGCCATTAAAGTTCCCCATCCCTCCATGAATGTGTTGCTATGAATTCTCTGTGATCCTGCTTAGCTTCAGGTCTTTTTATCTGTCTCTCAAACTTGGTTTAGGCTGGTCAATTTAACAAAAAGTTATTGAAGTGGAAATGCCTGGTGAGTTGCCCTTGGTGATTTTGATAAGACCTCTTTCTAGAACAAACAAAGACTGAGAGAGTTTTTTAGTGTGATTGGAGTATAGCAGAAAGTAAATTTAATTTACTTTATTTTTCCCTCTCATAAATGAAACTGTCAATTTCCTGCCGTGTAGATGGGCTCAAGTCTCCAAATTTTTAGCAAGCCATGCACATAGATGGATTGTAGAAGCCAGCACTGACATAATCTCCCACTGCATTACTGTGGCTGCTAAGTCAGAAGTGACCTGTTTCTCCACAGCTGTTTGTGTGAATAACTACAAGAGGAAAGAATGGATGAGCTACATGAAATCTGTTCTCTTAATTAGCTGGTGAAGTAAAGTCATGAGGTAGATTTCTTCTCTTCTTTTCATAGTCACTCAGTTGTCAATTCCTATTAATTCTACCACTGAAATATTCTCTTCTGTGTTCTTCATGCTTATCTCTTCCAACCTCCACCACCTTCTTATCATAAACTCTCACCACCACCTTCCTAGACTGGTATAACAGCCCCCTTACAAGGCTTCCTACCTCTACTCTCTTCCCTTCCAAATTGTCCTTCATATGACTATCAGAATAATCTTCCTCTTGCATAGATCTGATCAAGTCCTTTCTCTCTTAAGATAACTTCAGCAATTTCCTGCTGCCCATATATAAAAGTTTAAACTTCTTGCTTAGAACTCAAAGTCTTTTACCCTACTTTTTCAGTCTTATCTCATAATGCTTCCTACCATATACTCTATACTCCAGCCAAATTTCACTATTCTGTCCCCTAAATATTCTCTGTACATTCCCTCTCTTCTTACCTTTACTTACACTGTTGGTCTCCATGATTGAAATCCTATCCCCACCCCTCACTCATTAAATTACTACCTGTTGTTTAAAGCCTAACTTCAATGCCTCCTGCTTCACAAAGACTTTTGTGACACATCTCCTCTTCTCAGGAACAACCATTTCCCCTTGAATCTAACTTAGCATTTCCATTTGGATCTCTCTGATGTACTTATTGTACTTAGCCATCACTACTGATTTTTTTGTCTTATGCTTCTAATAGGTTGATAGTTCTATGAGAGCAGGGTCAATGACACATCTTAATTTGGTATTTCAACATGGTCCTGTACAGTCTGGCTCCACGAATCTCAAAGTTGGCAGGTACTTCAGAGAGCTTCTAGTTTAGCCCTTACTTGAGCAGAAAAGCCTTCTGTCACTTACTTGATAAATGCTCCTCCATTATTTGGTTA
Source organism: Phascolarctos cinereus (assembly GCF_003287225.1). Classification (NCBI taxonomy): domain Eukaryota; kingdom Metazoa; phylum Chordata; class Mammalia; order Diprotodontia; family Phascolarctidae; genus Phascolarctos; species Phascolarctos cinereus. The sequence goes on from NW_027555847.1 coordinate 185,491,491, forward strand.
AAGTCCTCTAGCAAAGGGGAGCCTTTCGAGGTGGTCGTTATACCCTTTGATGATCATTAAAAATTTATATTGTTCTCTTTTATATTGTCCTTCCACACACTGTTGCTAGTTCTGTCTTCTGAGGCCAAGTAAAATAAGTCTAATGCCTCTTTGATGAGACAGCCCTTCAAATACTCACAGATGGATAATTGTATCCCATAACCCTTTCTTAAATCTTTCCTTCTCCAAGCTAATGATCTTGAGTTCTTTCAACATAACCTCGAAAGGCATGATTTCTAGGTTCCTCAACACCTGGTTGCCTTCTACTGCACACTCTATAGATGATCAAAGTTCTCCCTAAAATGTGGTGCCCAAAACTAAACACAATACTCCAGATATAGTCTGACTTGGGCAGAGTACAGTAAAAAGATCCTTTCTTAAGGCTTCTGAAGATTATGTTAGCTTTGAGGGCTTCTTGATCACATCATTAACTCACTTTGACCTTGAAGCACACTATCACTCCAAAAATGAGTTCAGATTAATTGTTGCTGATCCAGCCTATGTTTGTGAAAGTGACTTTTTGTACCAAGCACAAATCTTTACATTGTAAGACACATAGATAGCATAGTGGGTAGAGCTCTGGACCTGGAGTCAGAATGACCTGAGTTCAAATTTGGCCTCAAAAACTAGCTATATAACCCTAGGCGAGTAAGTCACTTAAAATAGTTTCATCATCTGTGAAATGGGGATAATAATAACAGTTCCTGACTCCCAGGATTATGAGGATAAAATGAAATAATGTTTGTAAAGCAATTTGCAAATTTCAAAGTGTTCTATAAATGCTAGTTATTATTATTATTATTTATCCTTGTTAAAGATTTTATCTTAGTATATTTGCTTCAAAGCTCTAACTTGTCAAGGTCTTTTAGTTATCCTTCTCAACTTTGTTTCATCAGCTGGCTTGATTAACATGCTATCTGGCTGTTATTTCAGTTACTGATGAAAAATTTAAATAATACAAAGCCACATAGCTAAGGCACTCCACTGGAAACCTCTTTCCAAGCCTGATATACCAGACCTTTTGGATCTGGTCATTTAAACAGTTCTAAATTAATTTCTTTCTAGCCTACATTACCTATCTATATTGCTAGGTATATACTAGAGCTACCTCAAGCCTGATTGGAGAGAGTCAGTTTTTAAATTTTCATTGTAAGCCTTTACAACTTGGAAATTGGTATTGTTTTGTTGATTATGCAGACTAACACAGTGACAGAGAATATGCTAATAATGCAGATTAAATTTAAAAGTGTGTCATGCTAACTTTTTGTTCAAGAGGTAGTTGTTAAAACATTTAACAGCACAGCTCTGCCTCTAGACTATGTTTTTCCATTTCATCCATGAGAATAACAGGAGAGACTTTTGCTGAAATCTAGGTAAACTATACCTACAGCATTCCATGTCAAATGGTTCTAACTTTCCAGTAATCCTGTGCAAAAAGGAAATGAGGTTTGTGGGGTATGACTTGTTCTTTATAAAGCCATTTTTCATCAAAAAAATTTTAATATATATACTGTATGTGCTTATTGAATGTTCATTGAACTGAATTTTTAAATTATCATCTAGAATTATAAATCTTGAGTTAGAAAGGTCCTTTAGAATTCCTTCAGGGTAAGGCTGGTCTTAAACCAGAAGAAGAATCAATAAATTTGTTAATATTTATTAATCAAATATTTATTAAGCACACACTATATGCTAGATATTGTGCTATGTGCTGGGGACACAAGTATAGTTCCTACATACTAGCAATGCACACACACACACACACACACACACATATGACTATATAAAGCATAAATATAAAGTACATAAATACAACAAATGTATAAAAAGTAGTGAAATACAGGGTAGTTTGGGAGGGAGGGCACTAGCAGTTGAGAGGATCAGGAAAGGCTTCAAGCAGAAAATGATGTTTTTGCTACATCCTGATAGAAGGGAGGGACTCCATGAGGTGAACATAAAGGAGAGTGCATTCCAGGCATGGGGAATAGAAAGCACAAAGGCACAGAGATGAAAAGAATGTCATGTGTGAAGAACAGAGAGAAGGAGAGTTTGGCTGGATTGCAAAGTGTGGGGGTGAGAATAATGTCCAATGAGGCTGGAAAGATAGGTTGGGGCCAGATTGTGTAGGGCTTCAAAAGCTAAACAGAGGGTTGTATAACTTTATCCTTGAGGCAATAGGAAGTCCCTATAGAATGTTGAACAAGAAAGTCACAAGATCAGACCTGTGGCATGAACTGAGATGATTGAGAAGGTTCCTCCATGCTTCTTTATCTTTCGATTCCTAGTTGAAGTCTTTAAATTTTATTATTAGAAATTCATTAGATACCTAGGTGCCATAGTGGATAGTGTGCTGGACTTAGAGTCAGGAAGCCCTGAGTTTGAATCCTACCTTGGAAATATAATAGCTGTGTGACCCTGGGCAAGTCATTTACCCTCTTAGACTCATTTTTCTTATTTGTAAAATGGGAATAATAGTAACATTTGCCTTACAAGGTTGTTGTGACAATTTTTTTTATTTTATTAGTTTATTTTGATTTATGAGCAATCACTTCCATATGCTTTTGAGTTGAAAATTTTTCTCCCCCTTCCTCCCAACCATCCTCCCCAAGATGGTGCACAATCTGATATAGGCTATACATTTACATTCCTATTAAACATATTTTCACATTAGTGAAGTTGTAAGTAAAAAGTAAAACCAATAGGAGGAACCATCAGAAAGAGGAAACAAAACTCAACAGAAGAGAAAAAAAATGGTAGCGATTCAACTTCCATAGTTCTTTCTTTCGATGTGGATAGCATTTTCCATCCCAAGGCCTCTGGAGATGTCTTAGATCCTTGTAATGCTGAGAAGGGTTACGTTTATCAATATTGGTCATTGTACAACGTGGCTGTTATTGTGTACAAAGTTCTCTTGGTTCTTCTCACTTCATTCAGCATCAGACCACATAAGTCTTTCCAGGTTTTTCTGAAGTCAACCTGTTCATCATTTCTTATAGCACAATAGTATTCCATTACATCCATATACCACAGCTTGCTCAGCCTTTCCCCAGTTGATGGGCGTCCTCTCAATTTCCAATTCTTTGCCACCACAAAAAGAGCTGCTATGAATATTTTTGTACATGTCGGTCCCTTTTCCATCTGTATGATCTCTTTGGGATATAGCCCTAGAAGTGCTATTGCTAATCAAAGGGTATGCACATTTTTATAGCCCTTTGGGCATAGTTCCAAATTGTTCTCCAAAATGGTTGGATCATTTGTTGTGACAATTTAATGAGATAATACGTGTAACATGAATTGTCAACTTTAAAGTTATCAACCTGTTAGATATTTATTCCTTTTGGTTCTGAATGCTATTCTGTCTTGAAAATTCTATCACAATTCAAAAACCTGTATCAAGAAGAATTTTTTTTTTGGAACACTAATGCAATGTTGGTGGAGTTGTGAACTGATCCAACCATTCTGGAGAGCAATTTGGAACTACTCCCAAAGGGCTATAAAACTATACATACCCTCTGACCCAGCAATATCATTTCTAGGGCTGTATCCCAAAGAGATCATAGAAACAGGAAAAGGACCCACATGTACAAAAATATTTATATCAGGTTAAGGAGAAAATACTGCAAGAAGCCAGAAAGAAACAATTGAAATATCGTTGAACCACAGTCAGGATTATGAAGGCTCTAGCAGCTTCTACATTAAAAGATCAAAGTGCTTGGAATATGATATTCTGGGAAGGAAAGGAGGTTGGATTACAACCAAGAATCAACTGCCCAGAAAACATGAGCATAATCTTTAAGATAAGGAGATGGACATTCAATGAAATAGGTGACTTCCAAAGTTACTGATGAAAAAACTAGAGCTGAACAGAAAATTTGATCTTCAAATACAAGACTCAAGAGAAGCATAAAAGTGTAAACAGGAAAGGGAAAAAACCATGTTATTCAATAAGGTTAAATAGTTTACATTCCTACATGGGAAGATGATACTTGTAACTCTTGAGAACTGTATGTTTATTACATTTAGAAGGGGTATACATAGACAGAGGATGTGGGTATAAGTTGACTTTGATGTGATGATAAAAAAAATTGATTAAAGGGTGAAAAAAAAGGATTGTACTGGGAGAAGAAGAAAGGAGGAGGCAGAAAAGGGTAAATTATGTCACATGAAGAGGTGCAGAGACTTATTACACTAGAGGGAAAGAAGGGAAGGAGGTGAGCATTGTTTGAACCTTACTGTCATCAGACTTGGCTCAAAGAGAGAATAACATACATGCTTAGCTGAGTATCAAAATCTATCTTACTCTGTAGGAGAAAGGGAAAGGGAAAAGAAAAGGGAGGGGGGCTGATAGAAGGGAGGGCAGATTGAGGGCAGTGGTGGTCAGAAGCAAAGCACTGGTAAGGAAAGGGAGAAAGGAGAAAGAAAAGCATAAACAGGAGAGGAGAGAATAGGATGGAGAGAAAGACACAGTAATCATAACTGTGAATGAAACAGAAGCAGATAGCAGAATGGATTAAAATCCATAATCCTACAATATGTTTTGTTTTACAAGAAACACATTTGAAGCAGAGATACACATAGAGTAAAGGTAAAAGGCTGGAGCAGAATATATTATGGTTTCAGCTGAAGTAAAAAAAAAGCAGGGTTAGCAATCCTGAACTCAGACAGAGCATAGATCTAATTAAAAGAGATCCTTCTAAAAGGTACCACAGACAATGAAGCTATATTGATACTAAACATACATGCACCAAGTGGTATGGCATCCAAATTCTTAGAGGAGAAGTTAAATGAGTTACAGGAAGAAATAGACAGTAAAACTATACTAGTGGGGGACCTCAACCTCCCCCTCTTAGACCTACATAAATCAAACCACAAAAATAAAGAAGTTAAGGAGGTAAATCAAATTTCAGAAAAAGTTAGATATGATAGGCCTCTAGAGAAAACTGAATGAGGATAGAAAGGAATATACCTTTTTCTAGCAGTACATGGCACTTACACAAAAACTGACCGTGTACTAGGACATAAAAACTTCACAATCCAATGCAGGAAGGCAGAAATATTAAATGCATCCTTTTCAGACCATGATGAAATAAAAAATTACATGTAATAAAGGGCTATGGAAAGATAGATTAAAAATTAATTGGCAACTAAATAATCAAATCCTAAAGAATGAGTGAGTCAAACAACAAATCATAGAAACAATCAATAATTTCATTAAAGAGAATGGCAATAATGAGACAATATATCAAAACTTATGGGATGTAGCCAAAGCAGTTCTTATGGGAAATTTCATATCTCTAAATGCTTACATGAATAAAATAGAGAAACAGGAGATCAATGAATTGGGCATGCAACTAAAAAAGCTAGAAAAAGAACAAATTAAAAATTCCCAATTAAATACCAAATTAAAAATTCTGAAAATCAAAGGAGAGATTAATAAAATTGAAAGTAAGAAACTGTTTAACTAATAAAACTAAGCTGGTTTTATGGGGAAAAACAATAAAATATTTAAACCTTTGGTTAATTTGATTAAAAAAAAGAAGAAGAAAATCAAATTACCAATTGCCTTTTGTCAATTTAAGGAAATAACTATTTATACCAATACTTTAAAGTATTTTATTAGAAATGAACGTTGAACTTTACCAAAAGCTTTTTCTGCATCTATTTATATGACCATATGATTTTTAAAATTTTTTATTATTGACATAATCAATTATGTTAATAGTTTTCCTTATGTTAAACCATCTCTGAATTCCTGGTATAAATCCAACTTTATCATAATGTATAATTTTTGTAATATGTTGTAATCGTTTAGCTAGTACTTTACTTAGGATTTTTACATCCATATTCATTAAAGTAATTGGTTTACAATTTTCTTTTTCTGTTTTTATTCTTCCTGGTTTAGGTATCATTATCATATTTGTTTCATCGAAGGGATTTGGTAAGATCTCTTCTTTACCTATTATTCCAAATAATTTATTTAATATTGGAATTAGTTGATCTTCAAGCGTTTGATAGAACTCACTTGTAAATCGATCTGGTCCTGGTGTTTTTCTCTTGGGAAACTCATCTATTTCAATTTTTTTTTCTAAAATAGGTCTATTTAGATATTCTATTTCCTCTTCTGCTAATTTAGGCAATTTATATTTTTATAAATATTCTTCTATTTCATTTAAATTGTTAAATTTGTTGACATGTAATTGGCCAGAACTCCTTATAATTGCTTCAATTTCATCTTTGTTGGTGGTATATTTAGCCTTTTAATTTTGGATAGTAGTAATTTGTCTTTTTTTCTCTTTTTAAACATCAAATTAACCAATTATTTATCTATTTTACTTGCTTTTTCATAAAACCAAATCCTAGTTTTATTTATTAATTCAATGCTTTTTAAACTCAATTTTACTAATCTCACTTTTAAATTTTGGGATTTTCAATTTGTTTTTTTTCTAGTTTTTTTAAATTGCATCCCCAATTTATTAGACTGCTCTTTCTCTGCTTTATTAATATAAGCATTTCAGATATAAATTTTCCTCTAATCACTGCTTTTGCTGTATCTCATAGATTTTTATGTGTTGTCTCATTATTGTAATTCTCTTTAATGAAATTATTGAATATTTCTATGATTTGTTCTTTAACTCATTCTTTGAGATTAGGTTGTTTAATTTCCAATTAGTTTTTAATCTATGTCTTTCCTATGTTTTAACCTTTTTTATATTATTAAAGATAATTTTTATTGCATTGTGATCTGAAAAGGAGGCTTTTAATATTTCTGCTTTTAACTATAAAGTTTTTTGTATTAATATATGGTCAATCTTTGTAAAGGCACCATGAACCACTGTATTCCTTTCTATTTCTATTCAATTCCCTCTAGATATCTGTCATATTAGGTTTATCTAAAATTCTATTCACTTTCTTAATTTCTTTCTTATTTATTTTTGGGTCAGATTTATCTAATTGAGAGGGTAATATAAAAGTCCCCTATTATTATAGTACTACTATCTATTTCCACCTGCAATTCGTTAAAATTTTCTTTTAAAAATGTAGATGCTATAGTATTATAGTATTAGTATTATAGTATTAGATTATATAGTATTGTATTTATTTAGATTATTTAGATGCTATAGTATTATAATATAGCATATATGGTTTTTTTTCTAATATTACTTCATTGTCTATGGTACCTTTTACCAAAATGTAGCTACCCTGTTTGTCTCTTTTAGTTAAATCTGTTTTGGCCATAACTTTGTCTGAGATCATAATTGCTACCCCTACCTTTTTTGCATCAGCTGACACATAATAAATTCTGTTGCAACCCTCTATTTTAACTCTGTGTGTAGCTTTCATTCTTAAGTGAGTTTCTTGTAAACAACATATTGTTGGATTCTGATTTTTTAAAATTTATTTATTTATTTTTAGTTGGCAACATTCACTTTTATAAGATTTTGAGTTCTAAATTTTCTCCCTTCCCTACCTTCCCCCTCCCCCAAGACAGCATGCAATCTGATATAGTATACAGGTACAGTCATGTTAAACACATTTCTATATCAGTCATGTTGTGAAAGAAGAATAAGAGCAAAAGAGAAAAACCATGAGAAAGAAAAAAAAATTGAGAGAAAACAGTATGCTTCAATCTGCATTTATAGTTCTTTCCATTCCATTCTCTGGATGTAGAGAGCATTTTCTATCTTTAGTCTTATGGAATTATCTTAGATCATTGTATTGTTGATAAGAAGTAGGTCTATCAAAGTTGGTCATTGTACAGTGTTGCTGTTACTGTGTATAATGTTCTCCTGGTTCTGCTCACTTGACTCAGCATCAGCTCATGTAAATCTTTAAAGTGGATATTTCTTTTAAGGCATTTACAAGCTAGACCACAAGCCACTCTTCTTAATTATAACAGAACTGAGACAGTAACTAAATAATAGAATCATACCCTGGTTTCACAAGTCTTTAACCTAATTATCACCATACCATTATGAGGAATTAAAGGACCTTAACTTATGCAGGAATATATAACTAGTAACAGATGTCAATACTAAATACTTAATTAAGTTAGTTGTTTGAAATATAAAAAGGACTAAGATTCTGGGCCAAATAGCTCAAATCTCATACTTGTATCTTACTATAGTATCTCTGATATGTTCCAGTATTAGCTTATAAAATAAAGATTTAATAGTGTATTCATACTGATAATCTGATATGATTATATAAATTTGCCATCAAAGAATAGGGACATAACTGTCCAGTAAGGGAATAATATTTCCCTTCATGTCATGACTTCATGTCAATTCCAGGTAAAAGTTATGTAGATGGCCAGTGTCATTGAGCCCGGCTTAAAGTCAGCCAGGTGGGATATTGTTCTTTCCATGTGTCATATTGGGGAAACTGAGTCAGGAGAATCCTACCTCAGCTCATGAAAATGGTCATTCTCCCAGTCTTTCCCATGAGAACACCCTCTGCAGTTCATAGATGTTAAACCCCACAGGGTTGCTGGCATCATGGGTCATTGGCTCAATAGCATTATCATATTTGGAGTCAGACTCAGGATAACATGAGTTAACAGTCCCGTAAGGCCTTGAATAGCAAGTTCCAATAATCACAGTTTCAGGTGGGTTCAGCTCTCAAGGATCATATATCTGACTATAATCCCACATTGGTAACAGTAAGAGATTCATCACAGGAAAAAACCACTGCTCTCAGAGTCTCTTTAAACAATGTGAACGTCTTTAAGGTGAGTCTTAAGTAGTTTGCATACATTTCTATACCTCTTCTAATTACAGATTAAATAACAAACATGAGTAAAAACAGATTTCTCATTAAGATAACACAAGATGGCTTGTAAGTTACTACTCTTCATTAACATAAATGTCTGTACTGAAATCCTATTTCTTAAAACAAAAACAAAAGAGGTTCCTGACTTTAACCTCATAACTTAATAGATTTATATCTTCATTTCTCAAACTTGTTTACCCTTCCCTAATTATACTTAATGTGAAAGAACAAGACACTTCAGGAATTAAATCTTCTACACATGATAAGTTCAAACACTAATTTTAATTCTTGCTTAGACCATAGGATGACTATAAATTCAGATCAAAACAGCAAGAACTTTCCCACTTCTCAGTTTATTACAATAATTTAGATGCTTTAGTATTAATTACTAGCCTTAGATCTCTGATGTTGCTTCCATTGAGCTGCTGACTGACTCTGTTCTCTGAAAACACCTATTTAAGATTAGTGCAAGGATACAACAAACCTAGGAATGAAACTTGGAAATTCACAGTGGATTTAGACATGCTTGTTATCAATATCAAATTATCATCGCAATAAATTAGCTTGCAAATGAAAATTTAGTAGGCCTTCTAAAAATCACACAAAAATTTTCACAAAACATTTCTTCATACAGAATATTTTTCTACCTTAAAAACAGCTTAAAATAGAGTGAGGCTGCAGAGTTTGTATTTTGTCTTTGTGGCAATAGACAGTCACTAAAGGCTCTTAAGCCAGGGAATGGCATGGTGAGACCTGTACACTGGAAAAGATTATTCCGGAAGCTGCATGAAAAATGGATTGGAGAGAGAAGAGAAAGGATCAGGACCTACATTGGGGGATGTTGTAATAGTCTATGAGACAGATGAAGAAGTTCTGAATAATCAATCAATAAAACAGCAAACATTGACTAAAAATTTAAAAAAACAGCTTACAATTTATCCTGATATTAAAAGGAATAATCACTAAACTTTCATGAAGTAAATTATTTGGAAATCTCTAAAATCAGAATTTATCAAAACTAAGTTGGTGTAAAATGTCTTTTAAAAAGTAACTTAAATAAATCTCCCAAGTACTATTACAAGCTAAAATTCCTAATTACCAGAATATTCCTAGTTACCTAAATTCTCTAGTGAAAAACGTGTTTGTAATGGGGAGGAAATTCAGTTTTTATAAGCCAAGAAGAACATAGCAAATTAAATTAGCCTTATCACAGTAACAGTTTACCAGGCCTTTAAAAATATATTCAATATCATTTCTTCCCTTTGTATTCAAATACATCACTAGAAATTAAGAAAACAATCACATTCTTGAATCTCACATAGATAGTGAACATGGTAGTTCACAAATCTCCAAATTAACATACATATAAATATATCCTTAGATAAAGTAGACTTTAAAATCACACCCTTATTTTGTGTAAGGATTCCCATTTACTCAGTAGGAATTCCACAACACAGAAAACTTTTGCACAGGATTAATAAGAATTTATGACTAGATGGTTTCAAAAATCCTTGCAGGTTTACAAAGGAGATTTTACAAGGTCTTTTCTTTGTATAATTACTGATTTTCTTTTTTAAAAAAAATGCATTTGTAAATACTTGAGGCTGATAGAATGACCTAACAGCTTCCTAACTCATTTTTTTTCTGATAGTACAATTCTTATATTATAAAAACAGCTAGATTATAAGAGAAATTGCTTTTCTAACAATATAGGTGATGCAATTGTTTACCAAATTACACAATATGAGAAAGTTTTGAAATATAACAAAACCATAAACAATATCGTGTATTTAAAACTGGAAAGAAAACTAATTAATTACCAATCAAGTGACATTGATTTAGTTAGATGCACTTCCAAATCACTTTACACAGAAAATCATTCTTCTCATGACCACTGGCATTGTATACTGATCACATCTAAAAACCCATAAAAAGTTTTCAAGTAAAAAGCAAGATATAATACACAGTTAACATTCAGATAGTATTTGTCCTATGCCAAGTACTCTGCAATTATGTGATCCTTACAACAACCCTGGGAGGTGGGTTCTATTATGATCCCCTTAGAGAGCAGTAAACTTAGGTAAATAGAACTTTTGGGGGGTCTTACAGCTAATAAATTTTTTAATATGAAATAACAATAATAATTTACCTTTCAGAGAAGACCTATGCAGGCGGTCTTTACCCCCAGAGCCAGCTCAGAGAGAAAAATTCAGACTGCACGGAACAGGCAGGAGTCCAATGATAGGAGCAGTAGATAGAGAAGGGACTTGGCTACACCCTTTAGGGCCAGAACTTTCAGCAGAATAAATCTTGCATACCTAGTCCCAACACTGTCCAATGAAGAGTGCAGTCTAGCTGCTTGTCCTACCTGAGTCATGGCTCCAAAATGTCAACCTTCAGAGTCCAGTCCAAGAAAGATAAACAGCATTAGCTGTATCAGTGTTTATTTCTCTCAGAGCTGGCAACATCAATGCATCCATGCACAGAAGACAGTTTGGGATTGATGGGGTTAGGATGTACAGTTTATATACCCTTTGAACAGGGGCTGATATCAGTCCATCATCATTTCACCCGTAGACAGAGAAACTATCTCTGTATCAACCACTTCCAGCCATACCAGACCACTCCCAGCCTTGGGCTAACTAGACAAAAGAATCTGTCTCTACAGAACCTTAAGTAAAACACAATGGTCTTCTTCCCTACCTTAGATTAAATTACTTGAAAGCTTGGGTGAGGGCTAACCAGGATAAGGGGAGTCAATGCAATCTCATTATCAGTAACGTCATTCTGGAGAAAAACTGAACTTAAAGTGAAGACTTTGGAAGAAAGGTACTGGAGGAAGCTCTGAATCTTCAAGATATTGGTTATTAATAATAGTTTTTCATAAAATATATTAAAGTTATCATATAACTTTCTTTTTTTTTCATTTTTCCTTCCATCCCTCTGATGGCTACCATTAGATACAAATATGTATGTATATACGTGTGTGTATGTACATATATGTAAAATAATTCTACATATACACTTCTATTTATCAGTTCTTTCTCTAGATGAAGATGACATCTTCCTTTACAGGTCCTTTGTAGCTAATCTGAGTATTCATAATAGTTAAAATAACTTAGTTTCTCAAAGTTGTTCTTAGAACAATATTGCTATTACTGTATACAATGTTCTCTTGGTTCTGCTCATTTTGTTCATCATTTTGTGCAAGTCTATCCATGTTTTTTCTAAGATATCAAGCTCATCATAGATGAAATTGACCTTATGAAATCTATTGTTTGTAATAGCTGCACTTTTACTGCACTGTGAAGATGAAAATTCGAAAGCAACTTTCAGTAGTCACAAAATCAGCTTCCCTGATTTCATTTTATCTCTAGCTAAAAAAAAAACTAAACTAAAAAAGAAAAACAATTTGGGTATTTTTGAAGGTCATTGTTAACTTAATTCTCTTTGATTTAAAAAAAAGATTCTTTAGTTTGATTTTTTAAAAAAGCTTTATGAGAATCAAAATGCACAAGGAGTAAAAAAGAAAATAGACTTATGAGGAAAGAACCTTTTGTTAGAGAGGCAACAATGGAATAGCTGGGATTGCATGGAACTTGAAGTCAAGAGCTTTCTAATTTCAAAACCTTGATCTGCCATTTACTTGCTGTTGGATTTAGCAATTTAGTCCAATGACTTAGGCAAGCCCTTTAACCATCCTGAGCCTCAGTTCCCTCATCTGAAAAATGAGGATGATAAAACTTGCTCTGTCTACCTCAAAAGTTTGTTCCAAGGATCAAATGAGTTAATAAATGGAAAGCATTTAGTAAATGGTAAGTCATGTTATAAACATAAGCTATTATGAGAAAAGAAAAAAGTATAACATGAGGCCATTTAGCAGAGCAGGTAGCAAGTTGGCCTGGAGGCCAAAGAGACCTGGTTTTAAAACCTGCCTCTGAAACATTCTGATTGTATGATATGAACGAGTTGTTTAATCTTTCAGTGTTACACGTACAGCTAGGGCAGTGAGATGATGCAGTGGGTAGAATGCTGGTCCTGGAGTCAGGAGGACCTGAGTTCAAATATGACCTCAGACACTAGCTTTGTGACAAGTCACTTAACCCTATTTGCCTCAGCTTCTCATCTGTAAAATGAGTTGGAGAAGGAAATGGCAAACCACTCCACTATCTTGGCCAACAAACCTCCAATGGGGTCACAGAGTTGGACACAACTAAAAGTACTCAACAAAATCACGTGTACTCTAAGATGATAAGTTGTAGAGAAAATGCCCATTTGCATTTGTAGAAAGAGTTTCCTCATCTATGATTTCCTTATGTCAATGAAATCATAGGTCTAGTCCCCATCTTTTTTTTTCTTCTGAAAACAAATGGTTCATGGTATCAAAAACAAAACAAAACAAAGTAAAATACAGATCCATTAGGTTGTAAGATTTTTGAAAATAGTGTCTGTATGGTATCTATATTTGGATTAAATAATATTTATATATCCAAAGCTGAAAAGAACCTCAGGGATCATTTGATCCAACCCCTTCTTCCCTCCATTTTATTGATCATTGAATTCAGTTGAATTGGTAGTTAATGTGTCTCTTAATATAAACATCGACAGTCTAAAGCAAAAAGTAGGTTTTGCACTAGTTTTTGTTCCACGACAAGAATAACAACCTTGAAAAAAATACCCTGGAAAAGCATTTGTTTTACTATAAACGGAGCAATTGTTATGATGCATGTATAATGTGATTTCTTGGTAAACTGAAAGTTTTATTTGCATCTCTTGCCCCCTTGTGGCCACTGAATAGATTATCTAGAAAGACACAATGAAAAAGGCTGAATAGTGTCTAAGCTGTAACTGTCATAGTAGGGATCACAGTAAGGTAAGAGAGTTTTGAAAAACTGCTTTTCCTTTTTTGCATATGTAATTAGAATAGAAAATCTTTAAACCTTGCCCAAATAACTCTTGAAACCAAAGATGATGGTATGTCATTTTGTCATCACATCTCTATGCCTTCACCTAACCTCTTATTCTTCCCTTCAGCATCAACATTTTCTTTCCTTCTTGCTAAATTCAATTTAACATGTATTTATGAATTAGGAGTGTATACATTCGTGTGTGTACACACACACACACACACACACATGCACGCGCGCACACGTTTGTATCTAACTATACTCAATCTAAAATTTGTCCCGAAGTTCCATCATGTCTCTGAAATGGCTCTTAGGTTTGCTTTTACCTCTTCTACTGCTCTAATGTAGACTCTCATCCCTTCCTGCTCAGATTTCTACAGCAGCTCACTAGTTGGTTTCCCTCCAAGCCATTTTACAAACTGCTATTAAACTAATCTTTTTTTTTGGAGGAATTGAGGTTAAGTTATTAAGTGCTTGAGGCTGGATTTGAACTCAGGTCCTCCTGACCCCAGGTCCAGTGCTCTAACACTGCACCAATTTGCTGCCCCCCAAACTAATCTTTTTTGAAATACCACTTTCATCACAGCACTATTTTGTTTTAAGACATACTATCATTTCTTTTCTCAGTTGCCCACAAGATAAAGTTAAAATTCCTTGGCTTAGATTTCTAGATTCTCCATATTTTGAAACCACCTGCTTTCCAACTACTTCTATTTAATTGTAGAACAGGGAGTATAACTTTTAAAAAGTTTTACTCATTCCTCTACAAAACAAATTAAAAGTGAGTCCCTATACTTACCATACAATCTTAGGGTCTCTTCCCCTGCCCTTATCCCCATCCCAACTTTCTTCAAAGTGCTTAAAAGTTATCTGGAAAAATTAGAAGAGAAATTGAAGGTATGATGAAGGACATCTCATGGAATATGTGCAAAAGTTAATCTTGATTCTGGCTAACCAGAATCAAGCTCAGCACTCAGGCACTATGAGATTGCCCAAACCATGTTTGTGTCTCAACATGGAAGTGTAGTAAAGGAGAATAACCCAATTTGAGTGTTCTCTTCTCTTCCAGCTTTGGATCTTATTAAAATTATTTCAAATGGTTTTCTGAAAAAAGTAGGGGAAGAGTGACTTACCCTATTCCCCTCACCCCAGCCTTCATATGGGAGTGAACACACAGCAGCTAAAGCAGATGTCTTTCACAGCCAAGCCTAAGCCTGGGTTTTGCAGTGCCTCTTTTGTGTTTCTTCTTTCTCATTATTATGTAAATGAGGATCCATTCCCAAATGGATATGGTACAGGTTTGGAGGCAACCATATAAATTTAAGAAGTCTGGACTTCCTGGGTCAGCTCTGACCAAAGAGGACTCAGTAATTACTTGAATAGTTTTAGAGGAGATTATCACAATAAAAGAATTAGTTCAAACCTTCTCCACTTTTTACCGGAAGACATGGGCCGTAAATTGTTTCAATCATGTAGAACTGAGGTGAATTGTGGAATGCCCAACTGCTTTATGGTCTAATGAAGTTTAAGTACCAATTTCCCAAGAGGGTATCACAGGACACATATGTTGTTACCAAATCCTGTTTCAAGTTGTTCTGTCAAAGCATCCTGCAAGTCCTTTTTGTTCATCAGTATTTTTTTTTACGTAGGAAATAAATACTTTCTCATAGTTGATTCATATTTGACATGAAGGCCTTTTTTACTTGCTACTTTGGGATATGAGCTACAGCCTAAGCTTAAATAATTTGTTCCTGGAGTAGGGGTGTAACAAACCAAAGAATGTGAAATATAGGTGCCTAAGACTTTTCCACATGAACCCTGTGCATAGGTTGGGTCCAGAGTGAAGGAATCCTTTAGTGGAAAGGGAACAGATACAATTCTCAAGACCCTGTAGGATCACAAATGGTTTTCAGTGTTTGAAAAATAAAATGAATTTCAAAAATGCAATTTAAGAGTCTCACTAAAATCAATGTCTTGTTTTTAACTGTTAGATATCACAAAAGCCACATAATATAAGGGAAATTGTACTGAACTTGAAATCAGGAGACCCAGACTGAAATTCTACCTCTGATACATAGGCTAGTCTCTTTACCTTTCTGAGATACTACTAGTTATACTCATGATTCAACAGAGCTGTTATTGGGAAGACATTTTTATATACCTTAAAGTACTACAAAAATATGCTGCTATTATGCTTATAATAATAGTAATTATTGTACTCCAGCTGCTTACTTCACTCTGATTAAAAAAAAATACATAAAAATCCATAAGACAAGGTAGCTTCCCCAAGCATTGCAAAACCATCCGCCATTTTTGGATTGCACCATATGCCTTGGCAGGAATTATGTCAGAAGAAAACAATATGTGTATATATGATCATTTACATTTAGGCTTTGTTGCTTCCATCTGTAAAACAAAATAGCTAGAATACATGATGCTTAAGGTCCCTTCCAGCTCTAAAATGCTACAAATCTAAATTGTGAATCAGGTGGTTAGGGTGGGGAAAAAAGCAATCTGTAGCTACTTAGAGAATAATCTTGAGGCTCCTGGACTATCTTTATACTCCTTTCTTGCCTTTTCCTGCATTTTAAAATTACAGAACTCTGACATTCTAATAATGGATTATGTTAATAAACTTCTTTCAGCTTTTGTTTGATTTTTTAAAACATGTAATTATTCCAAATGAAGGTTATAGCTAGACATTTTCATCAACACCCAACCCTTTTCCTTGGCGGTGGTATGGGTGAGTGGGGGGACTAAACATGAAGACAGATTCCTGGTTTGAAATTTTTGTAAAAATGAGACATTTAGGAAGCAAGGGCTAATTTGCACCTTTAAATATGAGGAATGTTCTCCTATTCTCTGGTTTGGGGCAATGTTCTATTACTCTTAATAGTAACTACTTGGCTCCCAGAGCCCTACCTGTTTGGATGAGAGATTTAGAAGCCTCCCTGCCCTTCTTTCCTCTCTCAATAACTGTAATGATTTTGGGAGAACTTTTCTCATCTTCCAGGGAAGAGTCAGGCATATATGGAAAGAAACTGAGAATACTAAATAAAGATGAGGTGAAGGGTTCAGGGGCTCAAACTTTGCTCTTTCTTCTTTTTTCATGATAGCACCTACCTCCTAGGATTATTGAGAGGCTCAAATGAGATGATATTTGGGAAATGGTTACCCTGGTACCTGGCACATTGTAGATGTTACCAAAATGTTAGCTATCATCATTGTCCCTAGGTCAGGCTAGGATTCTTAATTTTTTTTTTTTTGGTGTGTCATAGACTCCTTGGGCAGTCTGGTGAAGCTTATGGACCCCCTTCTCAAAACAATGTTTTTAAATGATAAAATAAGACACACAGGACCACAAAGGTAGCCAATTACATTGAAATACAGTTGTCAAAGTATTTTAAAAGCAAGTTCAGGGACCTCAGATCAAGAAGTCCTGCCTTAGGAAGACTCAGAGGAATGAAAGTAAACCTGTGAATAGAGGAACAATTGGACTGGAAGACAGGGCAATATTTTTGTCTCCCAAGCTTGCCCTTATGGTAGAGTCTTTCCAAATTGTGGAGCATGCTCTTTGGAGATTCTACAAAAGTGGGAAGGGAGCATGAAACAAAGGTAAATTTTTTTGGTTATTTTCTAGTACTATTCCTGCACGAAAACAAAGCTTCATTCAAAGTCAACAGAAGTTGAAACTAACACCCTTCAACAAACTCTAACTGCCAAAGAATATAGTACAGTGATTATTTAAGATGGTGTCTTCAGGCATGGCCATATTTGAATGAGTTGCATGTCAAATCTCTGTACAAGTGCAATATGCCACAATCACCATCAATTGCTGACAAAAACAAAAGCCCCAAACCCTTATTTTCAGGGATTCTTAACCTGGGATTTAGAAACTTCAAAATATACTGTGATAACTGTCTTTCAATATAATTGGTTTCCTTTGAATTTCTATTTTAAGTTTTTATTGTTTATTATGTTTTTATTTTTATTATTTTATTGTATTGTTTGTTAGTATTTTGAAGATATATTCTGAGTTTCCTAGTTTTCCCTAGCTTTCCAAAGGAGTACACGACACATATAAAGGTGTAGTGTGCTATGTCTATATGTTTTACCCATGTGTGTTCACATGGATTTGTCTAGATGTGGCTTGTAGAGAGGCAAGAGTAGATATTTCTAGAGTATCTTTCTTCTATCTTTCTCCAAGGGAGATTTTGATTCCTGCCAGGAAGGGAAAAATGGGGAGCTTCTCTATATAAAGTTTGGAACCCACTGCCCAAGAGGGATAGAACAGCCTTTGTATACTTGGTCAGATGTTCAGTCCAGGTAGTATTTTATGACATTCTGACATACTTCTTGATATCCTCATCCCCAATGCACATACTCTCTTGGGCAACTGCCCAACAGCAGCTACAGTATAAAAAAAGCACTGGTCTAGGGAAAGAGTAATAGATATACTACAATTATCCCTTAATTACCTTCTAAGAAGATTAGTTATTTCACTAGCAGAATATAGAATACCTTTGATATAAGGGAAGGCTTCAGGTCATCCACACAATCCCCCTGTTTCATTTCCCAGAAGTTGAAGGTTTTCTGGGCCAATTCCTTTTTTTCTTTTCTCCTGCTAAAACAAATATGGCCAAAATAGTTAATATGTTTTGGTTTAGAACCAGTGATCTTGATGAAGATAATTAGGAAGATGTTGAGCAAAGAGTGAAAGAAGCAGTCAACTGGGCATTTGGTTCTTTTGGAATTGTCTACAGTAATATGATCTTACCATTCAGGCTGGAGATCAGCTGCATGAGAGTGAGAGGGTGAACTTGAGTTTGGAAGGATAAGGAAATAGACCCTGAGTCAAGAGACCTCCAAACTGATTCAATTACAAACAATTAGGGATCTACAAGCTCCCAGGCTCCAGTTGTTGCAGTGCTGTCAGGGTCTCTACTTGTGCTTGACAGTGTAGACAGGCATCTCCCAGTTAAGGTTTTCAGATAAGAATAGAGGAAATTAAATCAACTGGGAGCAAGGCAAGAGATGCTCTTCAAGAAGTGTGACAGATATGAAAAAGGAACAACTCTTCTGTTGGAGCTTGAATGACTTGGAACTCTCACCTGAGGCAAAGGATAGGACCTAAATGCAGTTATGCAGATTCCAGACCATTTCACCAATGTATGGCCATGTCTGAATTCTCCAGGCATGGTTGGGGTTGATCATAAGATCAGGGATTTATAGCTGAAAGGGACCACAGAGGTTGAGTCTCACCCTGTCATTTAATAGATGAGAAAACTGAGGATCGGAGATTAAGTGGATTTCCCAGAGTCAAACAGCTAGTAAGTGACTGAGAAGGAATTTGTACCCAAATCTTTTTGACTCCAAGTCCAGCAGTCTATCTGCTAAGCTTTATTATAAGCAAGGTGGTAGTGTGGCTTTGGTGGCTCTGCTAATTTGACTCAAGAATTTAATGCAGTTCAGGCTACAATAGGCACCTCAAGCAGGAATTCCCTGGGCAAGCTCAGAAAATACTCAAGACTTTTGTTTCACTTAGGAGGCAGAAGAATGAAATTCCAATGACTACCACATACTGCTGAAAGTCTTTGGCCAAGAGCACACCAATTGGACAGGGTTGTAATTTACACTATTGGCAGGAGTACCTGAATGGATAAGATCAGGAATCCATTAGGTTCCTGAGTAAGAATGCTGGAATTGTCTTTATTCTTCACTCTTCCTCAGTGGAATATGCCCCAGGAATCATGCATCTATTTTAATATAAATATATTTATATATACTTCAACTTATCCTCAGCCAATTTTGAGTTTAAAACATAATGTCTATCATATGCTTGTAGTCTGTAACTTTTTTATCCATCTCAATGTGGCCCTTGGGAAAAAGCCTAATAGAGATTATTCACTTAAATAGTGCTATGCAGTTTATGACTTTGGCAAGATTTTTCTAAGAAGCAGAACATTTACAGATAACATCCTTGAATATGCAGTTTTGAATGTGATGAATGTGCATGATACAGTTGGAAGAATACTGGCTCTGGAATTTGAGGACAAGGGTTAAAATCCCCCCTCTGTTTTTTTGTTTTGTTTTTGTTTTTGTTTTTTAAGGGGCAGCTAGGTGGTACAGTGGATAGAGCACTGGACTTGGAGTCAGGAAAATTTATCTTCATGTGTTCAAATCTGACCTCAGACACTTACTAGCTGTATGATCCTAGGCAAATCATGTGACCCTGTTTGCCTCAGTTTCCTCAGCTGTAAAATGAACTGGAGAAGGAAATGGCAAACTACTCCAGTATCTTTGCCAAGAAAACTCCAAACAGGGTCATGAACAGCAACAATCTCTGATTTTTTTTTTGCCTATGTGGCCTGAAACAAGTCACTAACCTTACTAGGCCTCAGTTTCTTCAAGTGAAAAAACTAAGGAGTTGGACTAAATGGCTTCTGGAGTACCTTCTAGCTCTAGCCCTGTGATCCTTTGATCTTTATCAGACTTCCAGATTAAAAGGCTTTTCTGGATCAAGAGCAAATGACTGTTTGTTGGTTGCCTGGCCAGCAGAGGTCATAAGAAGATAACTGAGTAAGGAACAGACTTATTGGAAGGATAGGGGAAATATGATACATTTGAACTTAACAAACACCACTCGAAGTTTTGCCAAAAAAAAAAGTTAAAATAGTTTTAATTTTCTTGTTTTAGAAATCCAATTCAACTAAGTAACTAAATGCCTGTCATGTTTTTGGCATTGTCCCAGGTGTTGGGGAAATAAAGATGAAAAATGACCAGGTTATTGCCCTCAAGAAGCTTATGTTCTACTAGAGGAAAAATACATGTACCAAAAAATATATAATACAAGGTAGACTGTAACAGGAGCCATAGAAGAGACCCAGACAAAATACTGTAGGAAAGGAAGGAAAGAACATTTTCAGCTTGAGGGAAGTGGTTAGGGAAGGCTTCACAGAGATAGTAGCAATTGAGGTGAGCCTTGTAGGAAAAGGAAGATAGAATAAGGAAACAATGCTAAGGTTGGAAGATGTCCTGACCTAATACTTGGAATAGGAAAAGGCAGCTTACCCAGATAATACAAGTGAATGGAATAAAATGCATAAATGAGAACAGGGAAAAAAAGTCCAGAAAGTAAGGTTGGGGTCAGATTTTTGTAGGCCTTTAATGCCAAGTTAAAAACTTTGTATATTATTTTCGTACTGGAAATTCTTATTCACTGTCCATTTATTAGCTTAACATACAGGTCTGGAATGCAGAGGAGTGTAACTTCTTTGTACCCTTGCTAGCAGGTGAGAATAAGTTCCTGTGTGGTTTATTACACTGTTATTCTTTCTTAGGTTAAGGTATTACAGGAAAGGTGTGAGTTAGAGAAGTCTAGTTCAGGTTGGAGATTCAAAAGAAATGAGGAATTTGCAGGCCATTTAACAGTTAACAAAAACAGGTTTATGCAGCCATATTACTGCAAGAGAATTCAGCAAGGATACAAACTAGTTCAGGTACTCCCCTCTCCCAATGACCATAGAGAAATGCATCTGATCAACAGGGACAAGGTGTAGTGACTCACATGGTAGTGGAACATCCCCAGCCCCCGAGTCTGAAGAACTCTGACCCCTTAAGGGTTGGCTTTTCGGCAACTGGGAATCCAAACTGGGCCCCTTATTTCTCTAGACCAATCAAGTTTCCAGGATGGTTTCAATATCTTTTAAGGAGAAATTAACCTAGTCTGCAAAGGGGTAGACTAAAAAAACCTAGCAGAGTTGAGGTGGCAGGACCATAGGAAATATTGCTCCTACTATAATGAGGGAAGAGTTAAATCAACATTGGGAAGTAAGTGTTAATTTGTAATATTTTTAGTTAATGACTAACCTGGAGTCAACTGCCTTATGGTCATAAGGGATGGATAAATACTACTGAAATATAATTCAGACCAAGCTTTGTGTGCAAAGTAATTAATTTTTATTCAGGATATCCATCTGCAAGCAGCATCTCTTTAAGTTGGTTTGTGGCTTAAATCCATGAGGCAAATGATCCTTTTGAATCACTAGCAGAACTAAACTCTTTATATTGAAGAGACATGGATCCACAACACCACAATTGTCTCTGTGTTATTTAGCTTCTAGATTGTTTACATTCCTTCTTTTTTTTAATTGATACATTTTGTTTTTTTCCCAATTACATGTTAAAACTTTTTTTAACATTTGTTTTATTTTACAGCTTTGAGTTTCAAATTCCAACTTTCCTTTCTTCCCTCACTTTCCCCTCTTTGAGACAGTAAGCAATCAGATAGAGGTTACTTGTGTGCAATCATGTAAAACATTTCCACATTAGTCATTTTGTACAAGAAGATTCGAAAGAAAAAGAATGAAAGTGAAAAATAGCATGCTTCAGTCTATATTTAAACAATATCAGTTCTTTCTCTGGAGAAGGATAATGTTTTATCATTAGTCCTTTGGGATTGTCTTGGATCATTGTATTGCTGAGAATAGCTAAGTCATTCCCAATTCTTCATAGTACAATATTGCCGTTACTGTGCACAATGTTCTCCTGTTCTGTTCATTTCATTTTGCATCAGTTCATATAAGTCTTTCCAGGTTTTTCCGAAATTTACCTGCTCATTATTTCTTTTTAAATTTTTTATGGTTTACAATCTTTTTAATTTTTTTTAGTTTTCAACATTCATTTTTACAAGATTTTGAATTCCAAATTTTTGTCTCTTCCTCCCACCCTTCCTCCCTCACCAAGACAGCAAGCAATTTGATATAGCTTATACATGCACAATTATGTTAAACATATTTTCACATTAGTCATGTTGTGAAAGAAGAATCAAACAAAAACCAAAAGTGAAAATATTATGCTTGATCTTCATTCATACTCCATAGTTCCTTTTCTGACGTGGATAGCATTTTCTATCATGAGTCTTTTAGAGTTGTCTTGGATCATAATATTGCTGAGATAAGTCTATCATAGCTGATCACTGTACAATGTTGCTGTTACTGTATACAATCTTCTCCTGGTTCTGTTCACTTCATTTAGCATCATTTCATGTAAGTCTTTCCAGGTTTTTCTGAAATCTGCCTGCTCATCATTTCTTATAGCACAATAGTATTGCATTACATTCATGTACCACAACTTACTCAGCCATTCCTTAACTGAGGAGTATCCCCTCAATTTCCAATTCTGTGCCTCTACAAGAGGAGCTACTATAAATGTTTTTGTATGGGTAGGTTCTTTTCCCTTTTTTATGATCTCTTTGGTATACCAACCTAGTTGTGGTATTGCTGGTATTGCTGTGGTGTTGCTGAAACAACATACGTTATGCTACATACCACTTTTTTTCCTAACACTACTCTGAAACAGAAACTTCTTATTTCTCACTTTAATGTCAATGCACCACTGAATTCAATGACTTTTACTTGATTCTGTTTTCAACATGCATTTCCTTGGAAAAAATGCCTTCTTCATTCAATCTGAATTATGGGGATTACAGCAAAAGGCCATTTGTAAAAGAATGTTCCAAGGCACTGAAGACATTGCTTCATTCCAGTAGACCAAATAGGGGACTTCTTGAAAGCTTTCCAATACTGTTTGGAAAGGCTGCCTATTAAAATCCAGTGAAGAATACATACAGCCCAAAGTACTCTCAAGGTAAATCAATGAAGTTCAATATCTTGCTTTCCTCTAAAGCTGTACAAAAGAATTACAAGTAGAGACTGTTTCCTTATGAAGGAATGCAACTCCACAGAAATTTAGAGCCTTCAGCACTTGCTAGAGGCCAACTATTCCTTTCATTGCATCAATTTAGTAAAATTCCAATAGACCTTTTTTTTTGTTCCAAATAGGTTTTTTCTTTCAGTAAAAGTTCTACCAAAGTATATTCAAAGCAGAATCAACTAAAAGACATTGAATTCAATGGTGCATTGGAATTAAAGTGAGAAACAAAAAGTTGGTGTTTTAAATTAATGTTGGGAAGAAGAATGGTGTGAAGCAAAACTTATGGTTTCAGTCTCTTTTCTATTTTTGCTGGTCAATCAATATCTATCTCAAAAGATTTGAGAATGCTTTTCTCAGAAGGAAAAACTTAGATTGGAAAGGATGATATCACCTCAGGAGTTGTTTTGTTTCATTGGATTGAATGCATTGCAATAGCTGGAGACTGGAGTTTTTTGCATTTGCAGGTGCACTTAAGACTTTTCTCTTTCCCTGAATGGCAGAAAGAATGCTTTGGGAAATTATTGACCAAAAGACAGCCACATTTGGAAGGAAAAATATCTATAAGAACCTCAATAAACAATGAAAAGAATAGTCAGCCTCTAAAAAGCCAAAGATGTGTTCTCAAAAATGCAAAAGGTTCTAGATTTCTGCGGAATTGCATTCATTCGTAAGGAAACATTTGCTGCTTGTAAACTTTTGCCTAGCTTTAGAAGATAGCAAGATACTGAACTGCATTGATTTACATTGAGACTAAGGCAAATTTGGGTCCTATATGTGCCCTTCACTGGATGTCAATAGGCAGCCTTTCCAAACAGTATTGGAAAGCTTTCAAGAGGACCCCTATTTGATCGAATGAAGCAATGTCTTCAGTGCCTTTGACTAATTCTTTCAAAAGGGAATTTAGCTATAATTCTCATGGGTCAGGTTGAATGAAGAAGACATTCTTTCTAAGGAAAAGCACATTCAGAGCAGAATCAGCTAAAAGACACTGAATTCAATTGTGTGTCAGCATTAAAATGAGAAAGAAGTTGTTGTTTCAAAGTAGTGTCAGGAAGAAGAGTGGTACGTAGCATAACTTATGTTGTTTTGATGGGGTACTTGGGTGCTCGTGCTTGGGTGCTTGTGCTTGGATCCCAATTTCTCCCTAGCCTCAGAAACACTGTCTCTGACAATTTCTTCCCAGCCCAAGGACACTGTGCCCAGCAATTACTCATGAGTGGGCCCCAGCAAAACCCTTCTCTTTTCCTGGTGCAGGTACAAACAGCACCTGAAGGAATTATTAGTTTAAACTGGCTTTGCACTGGGTCATAAAGACATTCTTACCCACCAGACTACATATACTACCACCCTACCTCATTATCTACATCCTGGGCTCCTTATTAACTGTATTCTAGACCTACAACATATGCATATTCCCTACATCTATCTTGTCAAACAAGACATTGATTGGTGGCAGACTGGACAACTCTCAGTTATCCCTGACAGCTAGTTAACTTAGTGACGTAGAAGGCCTAAAACCACACCTTCATGTGGCCCCCCTTGTGGGCTTTTCCCAGTGAACTCTGGGTAAAACACCTGTGCAGTAGGTACAAGAAGTGCATGTTCTTTTAAGAACTGACCGCTCCTTAACCACTCCCTAATCCTACCCTGAATCACCTAGTTAGCATATTTGGCACATATTTTATTGTATTTTATTCTATATGAACTTTAACTGTACCACTCTAAGGTTGCAGGATCCTTAAGAATCCTTGCCCACTGAAAAGTGTAACAATAAACTTTTTGCCACCTTGACTTAAACAATGCTTGAGTCCGTGAATTCATTCCAGATGACCCCATCGTGTACTCTAGTCTTTGAGGGGTCACAACCTCTCAGACCGCAACATTTACAATCCTTTTCTATTTTTGTTGGTCAAGCAATGCTTATGAAAAAAATTACAACCTGTCTACTACTCACACATATCCAAAAAACCCCCAAACAATCCAAACTAATGTGATATTTAGTTCCATTTTAAAAATCTCAGAGCAATGATAATTTTATGGTAGGAAGCTCTACTGAATATAC
Source organism: Phascolarctos cinereus (assembly GCF_003287225.1). Lineage (NCBI taxonomy): Eukaryota > Metazoa > Chordata > Mammalia > Diprotodontia > Phascolarctidae > Phascolarctos > Phascolarctos cinereus. Next base: position 185,516,982 of record NW_027555847.1, read on the forward strand.
ATTTGCAGTGCTCTATCCAGTACAGATCATCACACTTATTTTTTTAAAAAGCCCCAAATTCATCTGGCATATATGGCAAAAAAAAAAGCCATATGAAAATAAAATTTAGCATTAACATATATATGTATGTGTGTATGTATATGTGTGTATATATATATAATATGTGTGTGTGTATGTATATATAGGAGATGCAGAGATATCTCTTTCTTAACCTTCTGAGACAAAGGCAAACTATAAAGAACAGTTAGCCTAGGAACTTTTTTTTAAATTTTTTTGATATAAATTTATTTATTTTTAGTTTTCAACATTCACTCACACAAGTTTTTGAATTCCAAATTTTCATCCCATCTCCCCCTCCCCCCTTCCCCCACCCCAAGATGGCATGCATTCTGAATATCCCTTCCCCTAGTCTGTCCTCTCTTCTGTCTCTCTCCCCTTCTCTTATCCCCTTCCCCTTCTATTTTCCTATAGGGCAGGATAGACTTCTGTACCCCATTTCCTGTATTTCTCATTTCCCAGTAGCATTTCAGATAAGAAACTGTCCTATTTTCTTAAAATATTTTTAATTACATATAAAAACAATGTTTAACATTTGTTTTTTAAAATTTTGAGTTCCAGATTCTCTCCCCCCTCTCCTAACCCTCCTCCCTCACTGAGAAGGCAAGCAATTTCATATAGATCATACATGTGCAGTCATGCAAAACTTATTTCTATATTAGTCATGTTGTTAAAGAAAACACAGACCAAAATTTTTTTTAAAGTTTAAAAAAGTATGCTTTGATCTGCATTCAGACTCCATCAGTTCTTTCTCTGGCAGTGGATAGTATTTTTCATCATAAGTCCTTTGGAATTGTCTTGGATCACTGTATTGCTGTGAATAGCTACATCATTCACAGTTGATCATTGTACAGTATTGCTATTACTGTGTATGTTGTTCTCCTGGTTCTGTTCACTTCACTTTGCATCAGTTCATGTAAGTCTCCCCAGATTTTTTTGAATGCATCCTGCTCATCATTTCTTATAGTACAATAGTATTTTATTACAATCATGTACCACAGCTTGTTCAGCCCTTCCCCAACTGATGAGCATCCCCTCAATTTCCAATTCTTTGCCACTACAAAAAAAGCTGCTATATTTTTGTACATATAGGTCCTTTCCCTTTTTTAAAAAAGGCTTTTTGGGATACAGACCTAGTAGTGGTATTGCTGTATCAAAGGGTATGTACAGTTTTATAGCCCTTTGGCCATAGTTCCAGATTGCTCTCCAGAATGGTTGGATCAGTTCACAACTGCACCAGCACTGCTTTAGTGTCCCACATCCTCTCCAACATTTATCACTTTCCTTTTCTGTCATATTAGCCAATCTGATAGGTGTGAGGCTGTACCTCAGAGTTGTTATAATTTTCATTTCTCTAATCAATAGAGATTTAGAGCATTTTTCTATATGGTTATAGATAGCTTTGATTTCTTCATCTGAAAACTGCCTATTCATAATCTTTGACCATTTATCAATTGGGGAGTGACTTGCATTATAGATTTAACTCAGTTCTCTAAATTTTTGAGAAATGAGGACTTTATCAGAGAAACCTAACTATAAAATTTTTTTCATAGTTTTGATTACTGTGTATTTCCCTCCATCCTGTTTTTTCTGGTTATCCTTCTCTCTCTCTCTCTCTCTCTCTCTCTCTCTCTCTCTCTCTCTCTCTCTCTCTCTCTCTCTCTCTCTCTTTCTCTCTCTCTCTCCTCTCTCCCTTTTTACTCTGTCCCTCCTCAAAAGTGTTTTGCTTCTGACCACCACCTCCCCCAATCTACCCTCCTTTCTATCAGCCTTTCTCCCTTCTCTTATCCCCTTGCATTCCTGCCTCCTTGTAGGGTAAGATAGATTTCTATACCCAACAAACTCCCATACTAGAGGAAATTTCTAATTATAGTAATAGTTATGGCTTGAACGTATTAAGATGTTCCCCAAAAGAGGAAATTGGAAAAGAGGTATTCAGTGTACAATATGAATCAGGTAGGTACGGGACAGAGACTTTATTCCTATGCAGACTGAAGAATGCTAAGTTGAAAAGGTTCACAGTATGCATTAACAGAATGATTAAAACAGAATTCAACAACTAAACATAACTATGGTTAAAATTGACTAGGAGGTTAATATTTTGAACCTTATCAAAACAATAACACGATTATACAATACTGCTAATTAGGTACCATCTGATCACTTCTTGCTGTCATCTGCTGGTCATACAGACCAAGCTTTACCCCATTCCTAGAGGTAGCTGAATTTTCTAATGCAGAAGCTTTCCTTAATATTAGCCACTGCTACTCCAGTGTATACCACTGCCAGTTGTTTCCCAAGAATTCCTGACCTTTTAAAAGTCACTAATTCACTTCCAGTCCTAGACACACCCACCATGGGATACCCATTCACTGAAGATCCAGAAAGAAAAAATACAAAGAGAGGCAAAGGCTTCCAAGACCCTCAGTGCAAACTCAACTGGTTCAGTACTCCTGGAATTAGCTATTAAATGGACAGGATAGTCATTATACTAGGATAGGGGCCCTGTCCTTCCTACTTCTCACTGGATATATCTTGTTATTTGGAGTGTCACAGCCAAGAGGCCCCAGCAGGAACTTGTGTCCCCTCTTAACAAGTCCCCTGAGTCATCAGCTTTTCTGGCTCAGCAGCTAACTAGTCAACTCTTTATCATCCCACAGTGCTAAGACCCTGCATATGGGTGGAAGTAACCCACCTAGGCTTTGAAACAGTAGCCCAGAAGCAGACAAAGGATATTATGTACAACTCATGAGAAAGGGCAAATCCAAGCATGCTCCATGACCCTATTACATGGTATGTTGTTGTGGCTTTTTTTTGCACCTGTTGATAAATAATCACATGATTTTTATTGTCTTTGTTGTTTAAGTGATCAATTCATGTGAATTGTTTTCCAAATATTGAATCATCCTTGCATCCCTGGTATGAATTTAATTTAGTTAACGGTAAATTATTTTCTTGATATATATTGCTGTAGTCTTGTTGTAAGGATTTTATTTACATTTTTTGCAATGATTATGGTGATAAAATGAACAAATGAATGTATGGGGAGTTAGTAGGGGAACTCTGATGAGTTTTCAAGAGGTAGATTTTAGAGTCTATAAAGCTGAACTGAAAGTCCTGATCAACCTCTTATGGACTTAGAGCAAAAAAAACTACTCCTCCCAACAGAATTTCATTCTTGCAAGGATCCAAGCCAATCATATTATCTTCGAGTAGCCATATCACTCAATCACTGAAACTCATCCCCTTGGAGGTGTCCCAGCTCCAAATCAATCACCTCATCTTAGGGCAGCCCCAGTCACTGATACTTGTCAAGAGTAGTCTGTTTTATCTCAGAAGGTGTCAGTGAGCCTGTGTACGCTCTGTAGGAAAAGAAGTATGAACTATTAAAAGTCCTAAATAAAGGCTAAATTCCTGAAAAGCTAACCAGACTGATAGGGAACTCCCTGAATCATCAGTGAAAACTGGCACATGAGTGAAACTGAAATTGGGAATAAAAGTTGTTCTGGGCCTGATACCAATATTGTTCTTTGAGTCTCTTTACAGGAAGGGACCCTGCTGTTCACATTGGGGGAAATCCCAGATATAAACTAAATATAAACTGGATTTTAGAAATTTACCTAGAGAAGTCGAGGTAGGGACATAATGAGTCAAGAAGAAAAACTGAGCCCAGGATCACAATAATGGTCCATCTGAGTCTAGAGTCCTGGAGTCGAAGGGTGATATGTATTACATGTAATGTATTGAACAGGAGCATCTAGAGGACCATACTATCCACAGGGAATTCCTCTTTCATTTGAATTCTATGCTGGATTTTCTTTATGACTATTAGTACCTTTTTGTGAACGTGCATCCCCTTGTCTAATCCCTCACTTTACATTAATTATCAAGAGGTTATCACACAAAGATAATTTTGTTGTTACATATTCCAAGGCATCTTGTATGATTTTGACATAAGCATGGGAGACTCAATGTTTGAGGAGCCCCTTTAAGGCTCCGCTTTGTTCTTCCAAATCAAACACTTTTTTACAATCAACAAGCAGGAAGCATGGTGGGATTTTGTATTCCCTACGCCTTTCATTAATTGTGTAGCTGTAAAGATGGGATCTGCTGTAGAATATTATTTGTAATATTATTATTACTTATTCTCTTCTTTTTAAGAAAAATTAAATTCAGGGGCAGCTAGTGGCACAGTGGATAGAACACCAGCCCTGGAGTCAGGAGGACCTAAGTTCAAATTCGTCCTCCAACACTTGACACTTATTAGCCGTATGACCCTGGGCAAGTCACTTAACCCCATTGCCTAGCCAAAAGATTTTTAAAAATTCTTTTATTTCTTTTTATCGACAAAAACCTTCTACCTCCTCTTCCACTGAAAGAAAAGAAAAAGAAACAAAACCCTAGTTACAAGCATGTTACCTATTCCTTTCTAGTATCTTCATTAAGGATACTTTTGATGCATGTATAAATTATTTTCATGAAGACTTTATATTGATGGGAAAGTTGGCATGTGCATTGGTAGTTCATATTCTCTTGGTTTCCTTTTTAATATTAAGATCTAATTACACCCTCCTTCTCCCTCATGCCCCTCCTCCATCTTTAGTATCTTCTTTCATATTCCTTGAATACTGATCCTTCAGTACCTCAAAAAATGCGTGATTTCCATCTTGGACCTTCTCTGTATGTATTTCTGGTCCAGCTACTTTTTCTCTCTTTGTCTTCTTAGGTGCCATTTCTATTTCCTCAGGTAGTGCTTCCAGTATTATGATGCTAAATGTCCAAATATAGTGGTTCCACTCTCCTTAATGATAAAAAAAAGTTTGCCATAAAAAAATTTGCGGATCCCTCTCCCTTTTTTTGTTATTTCATTGTACTTCCACTTTCATCCTTAAATGACATTGGGATAACTTTATTTATTTGAGTCTCGCAGCAAAATTTCTGTAACCTTGTTTTCCTCTTCATTGGTTCTTGATTTTACATAAGGTGATACTGTATATCATCTTCCAACATACCTCTCCTTGAAATTTTACAAATTATATTGCATTTGGCTATCATGTCTTATCTGCTTAGCAAGGATATCAAGTGTTTGCTGACTGAAGGCATTTCTCAGTTCATTTGGTCTCATGGCAACAGATTCATATTGGTTACATTTCTGGGGGTAATTGTTTTAATTTAATCAATGTCCATTCCTCTATCCATCCCTGCCAACCTATCCATCCCCCCTTTTTTTGTATCAGCAATTTGTTTCAGTAGGTTGGGTTGTATTTGTTTTAATTTTGTGAAAAATCTCTCATTATTATTTCTTCTGTTGTTGCTTTTTCAGTCATGTCCAACTTCGTGGCCCCATTTGTTCTTTTTAAAACATTTTAAGATTCTGAACTTAAGAAATAAAACAAGAATTTCCACAGGAAAGTATAATGGAAAAAAAAGAGGATTGCACATGAAAAATCTATTATGTGCAACTTGCCTTTCCTTTTAAATATATAGCAAAGTCATCATGTAACTTTCTTTCCTTTCTCTCCTTCCCTCCCCCCCTCCACACTCTCCCTGCCACCAAGAGGGCTACCTTTAGGCACAAATATGTGTGGGGTTTTCTTGGCAAAGGTACTGGAGTGGTTTGCCATTTACTTCTGCAGCTTGTTTTACAGATGAGGAAACTGACGCAAACAGGATTAAGTGATTTGCCCAGGGTCATACAGCTAGTAACTGTCTGTGGCCAGAGTTGAACTCAGGGAATCTTTTTGACATCAGGCCTGTCACTCTATCCACTGTGCCACCTAGCTTCCCCATTATTTCATCTAGTGTTGCATTAACTTTTATCTTTGCTCTAACAAGTCAGCATTCTAACTTCTACAGACTTACACCAGTAACAAGTTTTCTGTTAAAATATCATCATCATTTTTTGGTGTTTTTATTTTTGCTCTTGCTATTTCTGGTATCCCCTAATTACTTTATCAAAGAAAGTAGTTCATAACATAGAGGTATGAGTTTTGTGTAGTTTAGGAGTCTTCAACCTCTCTCATTCGTTCCTTACTCTTGAACCATATTTTCCAACGTATTTTTCATCATCTTACACCCTGCCCACCTTTGAATTGAAGTCACGAAGTATTAATATAGATGTTGATTTAATCTAGAGGAAGTCTTATCAAGTTCTTCATAGGATTTGTCTTTTTCCTCATCCTCTGCAACAAATGTTTACACATAAGTTGCAGTTATTTTTCATGATGATTTTTGAAAGGTTGCTTTTGAACATTGCAGTGTGAAGTGATGAAATGTCCTATAAGATTATGTGTCTTGATGCTTTTGGAAACATGACAAAGCCAATTCCACCAACCCTTTGATTTGCCTCTCTAAGTAAATCCTGTGATCTATCCTTCTACTCAGTTTCTTTTGTCTTCTGCTTTAATTTCTAGCAAGAGTGTCAAGATTCATATGATTCATTTCCTCCAGTCATCGGTCATTGGAAAGAGATCTCATGTTGAGAGTATAATCAGCTAGGTTAATGTTCATAGGTGATCTAACTATTATGCATTTTTTAGCAACTTTGGTCTATCTTTATCAACACTCTGCCACTATTAATGAACAAGACCAAGGAACAGTTTGTATTTTTCTTTATCTCTTTATTTCTTTATTTGCTGTGGCCAAAAAGATTATCACCAAGTGTTCCATATTCACAATGGTGACATCTTTTTGTCATTCTGCTGTAACTACCTATGCTCCTGACTAGTGAGAGTTCACCATATTGTGCCAGCCCTAAACCCACCAGGCTTCTCAGGCCATCTTGCTGCCATGCTTCTACAGGTACCTGCATTCCCTCACCCCTACCACTTTCTCTGCCTCTGGGAACAGTAGTAAAATCATCACTACCATTCCTGGAAAGGACATATCAATCAAATACCCTATGGCTCCGGTCATCATCTATGTGGCTTCCTAGACCAAAACATCCCTTCCTGGCCATTACTTCCCTTTATGTAGATATGTATTGTCTTTCCCTTTGAGAGCACAAGCTTCTTGAGGGCATTGACTGTACATATTTAGTAAATGCTTTTTCATTCATTCAGTCTAGTTTCACAAAATCATGGAATCTGAAAGTTGGCAGAGACTTTAGTCACCATTTGGTCCAATTGATACATGAAAGGAACTTTTACCATAACATACTATACAAGTGCTCACCCAGCCTCTGCTTGAATACCTTCAAGGAGAGGGAAGTCATAACCTCTCAGGAAGTCCAGTATACTTTTAGATAACTTCCTAGGGATGTTGTTTAATCATTTCAGTTATATCCTACTCTTTGTGACCCCACTTGGAGTTTTCTTGGCAGAGTTAACTGGAGTGGTTTGCCATTTCCTTCTCCAGCTCATTTTACAGATGAGGAAATTGAGGCAAACAGAGTTAAGTGACTTGCCAAGGGTCACACACTAGTAAGTACCTGAGGCCAGATTTGAACTCAGGTCTTCCTGACTCCAGGCCCAGTGCTCTATCTACTGCACCACCTAGCTGCCCTTTTCTGGTGATGAGCCCTCTATAATTCTTTAGGTTGAAATAGTCTGTTACCAAGATCTACTCAAAGCTTTTTGAGCATGGTAGAAGATTCCAGAGCTTGTGCTACTCTGGCATAGCATTTAAAAATTCAGGGTCACCTCTATGCTCTAATGAAGTATTAGAGTAGGATTGATGCAATTATATTATGCTCTTAGCTTTGACTAACAGTTAAATGTTAGACTTCCTTCTCAAAAAGGGATTAAGACAGTCTTTCCATGCCAATCAACAGGCTTAGATGCTAAGCAGATAAATTACCTTTTTAAAAGTCTTATAAAGTATTTTAAGTGTAGGAACTACAGCAATTTGGTTACTGACATGGGGGAAGGAGTAGGACAGCTAGCTCTGTAATGGTTTGGCTTGGGGTAGGGTGAAGACAGGTAGGGCAGAAGTTGAATTTCTTTACTAATTATACCAGCTCCGCCACTCAGGAAACTGCCCTTGCTAGTCAAAATCTCAGCAGATGTGCCCAAATATCCCAGTCACACTCTAGCTTCCTGGCCATTTGGGACAGTCTGAAAATGCCCATCTGCTCCATATTCACAGGGCCTTTGATTTCTAGCTTCCTAGGTAGCTTTTGCACATATAACACGATAGCAGAGGCACATTTGGCCAGGCCAATTCACATTCCTAAAGCAGCAACCCAACTAGAACCAACCCTCTTTGCCTCCGATACTGCTTATTCCTCTGCTGAAGTGTTGATTATGGAGTTAGAGCTAGAACGGACCTCAGAAGCCATCTGGTCTGACCCACTCCTTTTACTCATGTCGTTGGACGGTGAGCTTCCTTCTCTTATAAAGTGGTGGATACTCCCTGAAAGTCCTTGGGCATGGCCTTAGCCTGTGGAATCCTGCTGGGCAGATAGATGAAGGCCATTCTCTCCTTGGTTCCTCTGCCATGGAGTTGTGATGATATCCACTGCCCAGGTCCAACACTGAAAACCACTGGCTACTTGACACATGGGGAAAACTGAGTGGAGGGGAGTAAAATGAAAAAGGCCTGGAAAGGTAGGATGGGGCCATGTTATGAAGAGCCCTTGGATGCCAAGATAATTGTCAGTTGGGGTCCACTGTTCAGTTCAGCAGGACACATTACATCTTTGATTTTTAGTGTCCCTGCTATACAAGGCCTTATGAGTCCAGGTAGAAAAAGCTGGTGGAGTAGAAATGAGGTTTTTTGGGGTCCAGGGAGTTAATTTCTTGTTTCTGGTCCAGTGGAATTCAGCTTCTGACATAGTGCCTTTGAATACTTCTCTCAAGCGCCCTCAGCATTTGTGTGACCTTCTAATTTGCATTTGTAATCATAATAAGTAGCTTACATTTAAGCTACATTAAAATGGTATATTTGAAGTTGGCAAAACACTTTACATACGTGATCTCATCTAATCATAACAACTACCTTGCGAAGAGGTAAGTGCTATGATTACCTTAACTTTACAGATGAGGAAATCAGAGGAAGGATTCAAACCCACATAGTTCTGATTTCAAGTGAAGTACTCTATCCACTATACCCTCTGCCTCCCAAAAGAAAGTAGAGAAAGCTCAGCCTCTTGAGTTAACAGGGTCCCAGATTTAGAACCGGAAAGACCCCCAGAGGTCATTTAGTCCACTTAGGAAACCAAGGCCTAAGAGGTCACACAGATAGGGAAGGCAGGGACAGCCCCCGCACTCAGAGCCAGTGCAGATTTCTTCATACTCTGCAGTCTCTTAGTGATGCTCTACTGGTGCACTTCTCCAAGATGGCTGCTCTGATCTCTGGCCCCATACTCCTTTGTCACCCTGGGAACTGTGTCACCTCTCAGCAGACTACAGTGGTCTGGGAGATCTGAGGGGGCAAATGGCTGATCCCTGAAGATGTGTCCTTGAGTCAGTCAGAACCAGTTTTGTTCTTTTATGTCATATGTAGAGACATCCAGGTGGTACAATGGACAGCACTGGAGTTGGAATCAAGAAGACTGGCATTTAAATCCTGCCCAGACACTTATTAGCTGTGTGATTGGACAATTCACTTAACCTCTCTAAGCCTCAGTCTCCTCATCTGTAAAACAGGGATGATAATAAGCATCTGCTTCACAGAGTTGTTGTAAGGATTAAATGAGATAACATGTGGAGTGTTTTGCAAGCCTTAAAGCCCTTTATAAATGCTAGTTCTGACCTTCCTCTGTGACTGTTGCCCTTGGCTCAAATCTCTTCACCAGCTATATCAGTACTGCATACTTGGGACATTATACTTACTGTCCAAAATGTTGACATGGACTCCCCTGCCTCCTGGTTCTATATGAAACTACTGGCCATTTGGGTGAGTCTGAAATGGTTCCATGTGTTCCATATTCATTGATGCTTTAACTATCAGTCTCTAAGTAGCCTTTCTAGTTGTAATATAAAATCAGAAAACTTTCCTTCCTCCTGTTGAAAGGTATTAATGAAAAGGACCAAGGCTTCCTGCGTATACTCCATTCCCCGACATGGTTCTTTAGCTTCCTCAAGTATTCTGACCCTGTGACCTCAGGAAACTGCCTTTTTAAGAATACTATGATAGCACAGGTGAGGCTTTCCATCAGCCTCCTGCATGTACCTGTGTCTGTTTTTGTTACTTCAATGGTATGTCCCAACTAGGACTCAAAGCATTTCCCATTTGGTAGGTAGGGATACTCTCTCAAAAAGGATCATAGCTTCTCCTATGGAGTCCCTTGTATTTACATAGTCAAACTGACAGTCTGCTTTCAGTGCTTAGCACATGCTACGTTGCATGTGGTATCTTTCCAGTAGCTTGTTCCACGTTTTCTCTTCTTCCCTTGGTCTATCTTTCTCTCATCAGGACTGATTTAAACCTTCTCCTCTGCCTGGGGAGTTCAGTAATTACTTTCTAGAATCCTTTATCAATACTTGTCCCTCCAGCAGTGTTGGAATGTACCATTTCAGACAATTTACCTAATACAGTGCTTTGTATTCATTGTCTATGGCACCTCCTGAGATTGTTTCAATGCAATCATCACAGCCGTCAGTGAGTACCCTCCCCCCAACTAACAGTGCTTGAAGGGAGGTCCTGTTATTGTGCACCAGTTTTCTAATTATAGGAAAGCTATGGTGCTGTTTAGCTTAAAGCTTAATCAAACAACAATACACTAATGACACTGACATACAACAATAGTTTCAAAGTACCTTGTCTGGCCTGTTAAAATCACATAAGAAAATCTTGCTACCCAATTACAGTCTAAGAAAAAATATAAAAAGAAAAGTCTTGAATGTGTTTCTACAGTGCCTGAGCATCCAAAAATAGAGATCTCAGGTGGATGCCCATAGATATAGTTCCCAGGCCAACAAATACATAAGGGTCCCCTGAAAGCTACTTCAGATTTCAGGCATATTGTGGGTCAGTATCTGCTCAAAGCTGTAGCTCATGATGCCTACTGATATGTTTTTTTTTAACCAGATCAACCAGAAGATATATTAGTTCAAAGCAAAAGACATTATTTTAAACAGTATAGGAAAATAAGTGACAAGAAAGATTCCCACCTACTCTACTGCTTGCCCTGATATGAATTGGGGTATGTTTTCCTACGGGTTATCACACTTCTGGTAGGAAAAGGGAAACGTGACGGGCATAAACATAGCCAGGGCAACTCACACTCTTAAAATGACAACCCAGCTAGAAACCTCTCCCTTCAAAATGTCTATACTCCCTACGCCATTAGAAATGACATCTAATAGAAGGGAGGGAAGATTGGGGGAGGGAGTAATCAGAAGCAAACACTTCTAAGGAGGGACAGGGTCAAAAGAAAGAATAGAATAAATGGGGGGGCAGGATAGGATTAAGGGAAATATACTTAGTTTTTCACAACATGACTACTATGGAAGTGTTTTGCATGACTACACATGTATAACCTGTATCAAGTTGCTTGCCATCTCAGTGAGAGTGGGTGGGGAGGGAGGAAATGAGAAAATTTGGAACCCAAAGTTTTAAAAACAAAAATAAAAAAATCATTAAAAAAAAAAGAAATGACATCTAAATAGATTACAAAGAACAAAGAAAGAGGGGGCAATTTAAGGCAACTTGGAGGTTGAACAGGTCCCCTGGTAATATTCAAGCTACTAACCAACAGAATTTTTCCTGTTCTTTTTCTTGGAGTCTGACTTTAACCAGAAAGGCAAGAGTGAAGAGTGAAGAGTGTTGGACTTGACATCCAAAAACCTAGTTTTGAATTCTGGCCCCCATCACTTATTGTTTGTCTCTTAGCAAACCAATTAACCTCTCTTGAACCTAAGTTCCTTTCCTGGCCTATCTTACAGGGTTATTATGAGGATCAAACAAGGTAATATATTTGGAAGTGCTTTGTTCCCTCAGCTACTTCCTTAAATTTGAGCTTGTATGGACAGAGAGATCCTGGCACAGGCCCCTTAATTTCGGTAGCTTTTCCTCTCTGTTAAGTCTCTCTCTCTCTCTTTCTCTCTCTGTGTGTGTGTGTGTGTGTGTGTTTTACAGAGAACTGCTGGTTCTGCCATTCCCTTGAGTTGGTGTCCACTGTGACTCTTGGAGTCATGGTGAATTTATCTGGCATTAGTCCAAGGATTACTGGATATTTAGTTTTCTATACCTGTCAAGTGCTATTATTGATGGGCACATTTTATAAATGCAATGAATAAATAAACAGCAGATAGCTAGTCCTCTAAGCTTCGTGCTTATTAGAGGCTCTGATGAGCAGCTGAAGTCTGTGCTTCTCTCTAAGCTTGGGCCTGCCTTCCCTGGAGGAAAACATATTAGAAGCACTCAACAACATATATACATGTATCGTCATAAACACCTGAATTATGTAGCCTTTTGAACCAAAACTAGCTAACTATAGTTAAAGCTGTTCTTTGTTCATAGCTAATAACTCATACACACAAACGTGTGTATAGGGGATAATGTCAATACATTGTTCTAGGTCCTCATTGTCAAGGCTACTAGGGACTTAGTTTTGACCTTAAAGATATCTCTCTATCCAAAGTGTAAAAGTCCTTGTTGCCACCCACCGATAAAGCCTTTGTTCTGACACTAAGTATGTTTTCTCATACAAAGTGTTGATATCCCCATTAATATCACATTGGAACATCACGTTGGATATATCATAGCTAGTCAAATACCGTGGTCTTGGCTTTTAAAAAGAAGAACTGAAGCCAAACGAACATGTAGAGAGCCAGAACTAAGATATGAAAAGAGGAAAGGCACTATACCTGAAGAGGTCTAGGGGTTTTGGGGTGCTGGGACCCCAAGATCGCGGTACTGGGCCCTGCTGAAAGAATTCAACTCTAATCTTCTTCAGCCAGAGGAAAAAGTTTATTGGTGGTAAAACATATAGGCCGGGTGACGCCCGTAAAGACGAGCGGGCACGAGAGGTTCTCAGCCTTGTGGGCCTGAGATTCTCAGCCGGGTGACGCCCATAAAGATGAGCGGGCATGAGAGGTTCCCAGCCTTTTGAGCGTGAGATTCTCAGCATCTGAATGAGGGCCAAGGTGGATCTTAAATACTAAAGTAACTTTGGGTGGCCAGAGAAGGGGGTTGGGTAAAGGGTGTAGGTAACAATTCTAATTGGGGAGGTCATGGAGATTGAATAGACAATGGGAATAGATAATGGAGGAACAGGAAGGCAGAAGTTTGAAAGGCATCAGCACAAAATCAAGGTGGGGCTAGGACTTTCAAAAGGAGATAAAGGAAGGCCTTTCTGGGGCCTATAGACAAGAGGGAGCCTAAGGCTTTTAGGGTGCATCTGAATAAAGATTAAAAGGTAAAGTTAAGGCTTTCAAAGGGAGATGAGGGTCTGGGGCCTGTGAGTCAGATTCCCTTTGAGGCAAAGGGTGAAGATCTTGGCTTGGGCCCCGCCCTCATCATACCCAGATATGTGGACTTGGTTTCCTGAAGAGTAAATCTGTACATCTGCTCTAGAGCTCTGTAGGAAAATCATGTGGTCCCCAGTGAAGAGGGAACCATGTGACCTAAGAAATGGGAACTGTGAATTGTCTAGTGTCTAATGGAGGGCCATCAATTCTGCAATGACATCAAGTATCCTTTTGGGGTATATGTGGGGAGGGGAGAAGGGGGGAAGATGGCACAACCAGAGTTGCACTCTAAGTTTACAGAATCCTGTAGATCTTTATACAAGTGGAACTTACCAGAGGGAAAAGGGTTAACTCCCTAGGGGCTTTGATTGCTTTACCCTTACAGGAGACTTCAACCTTAGGTTAAGTACACGGGTCTGGTGTACTGAACAGGTCCTTAGAGAGAGTGAAAACCCACAGGAGAGAGAAGGAAAGTTGTTTTAATGTTTATGGGCTCAGATATGAGTCCTTTTTCATTTGTGTTCTTTTTTCTTTCTGATCAGGTTAGTAAAGTCTGTCAAGTGGTCAATGTATTGTTAGCCCGAATGCTTGCATAGGAGCTCTGATTCCTTTCCTTTATTGCTGAGACTCAGGTGCAATATAAGATTTCATGCTCCTAGAGGAAACCCTAGGTTGGGGTATTAGCCAAAATCAATGATTTCTGAGATATCCCCAATATTGAACCTGGCCCGTGTAAACCCAGAGCTACACGGGTACATGAGCCACATATACACGTGTCCCATAAACTTCCCTTCCAACTTATCCATAAACTGTACACGTACCTATCTTTCATACATTCTCCCCCATACAGTCCCTCTCACATTCAGCCAGCTCACGTCCTACCCACGCCCCTTTCTAGATCTGTTTCTCTTCTTCCCCTCACCCCAGGGTTTCTGAAGGAGGAAGGTTTTTCTTTTTCTTATTCTTCTTTTTTTTTTTCTTGCAGAGTAAGTCAGCAGCTGCCTGGGAAACAGAAGGAGTTAACAGCTATATTTTTAACTTGGAACCCATGGGAGTAAATGACAGTGTCTAACGTATGCATTAATACATGATGAAGTATTCTGGTGAGTATGCTTAGAACGTGAGAGCCTAAGAAGTACCTATCAGGATAAGCTAGTGTCTACCCAGCTCAATATTGTGACAGGACTTCTGCCTCTGACATTAATTAGCTATGTGACTATTAACAGATGACTTAACCTCTCTGAGCTTCAGTTTTCTCATCTGTAAGAGAGACAGTAATGCTTGTATAAACTATCTCAAAAGTATATTGGAAGGAGAGTGCTATGCAACCCTTAAATACTGTATAAAATATAGTATTGTTATTACTATTATTTACCAAAGTGGGGGAACTATGCACATCTCAGATAATGTCAAATCAAAAAGTTAATGATGAACCATAGACAGCATTTCTGTAATAATTCAATTCAGCAAGCATCAAGCACCAGTTATGTGAAGGCACTGTACTAGGAGCTACAAAGACAAAAGGGAAACAGGACCTGTCCTCAAGGAGCTTATGTTCTAATGTGGGGGGGTAGGGGTGGGGGGTGGCACAGTGTGGTGTTACACATGGTCACGAATAAGGAAAGGCAAAGGAAATAAAGTAATTTGGAGGAAGCACTATCAAGCATGGGAGGGGGCAGGGTGGCGAGGCCCATGTAATGTGTATAAGGCTTGACAACTAACTGCTTGGATGTTGGGGTGAGGTACAGAGATAAATGAGCAGTGACTTAGAGCTTCAGAACTAAGGCAACTGGAAAGATGGTGGTGCCCTTCTTAGAAATAGAGAAGTTAAGCAGAGGGATGGATTTAGAGGAAAGGTAATAAGTTCATTTCTGGACATGCTAAATTTAAGACATCTGTGGGATAACCAGGTGGAGATAGTAATAACTTGTTATTATTTAATTTACCTTAAACCTTCCCAGAATTTATTTCTATTTCACTTTGTACTATTTCTTGTATAACAAAATCTGTACAATACTAGTTACATACAGTAAAATTGTTCTTTTTTTTTTTTTAAAGACCTCAAGTCTACTAGTTTTAGGATTCTAGGATTTGGTGAAAATAGTAATTTCCACCATAGGGATAATTGCATTCCCATCATAAACTCTGATTATATCTTCTTTCAACCATTATCTTTTCAGACTGAAAAGATTGTGTAACCCATGGCTGAGGACCACAGCTTTGTGCTTACATGGAGTAGGTTCAGTTTCTAAGGCTTCTTGAAAATAACTCTTAAGGATTATGCCCCTATCCAGGGTTTTTCTTAGTAACATCAGAATTTGGCTTATATCTAAAAGAGCCCTCAGCTCTCACACAAACATTTAGGCTAACAACAGCAGATATAGGACAAGTTATTTTTTTTCTTTTTTTTTCAGCCTGACACAAAACACAAAGGATTCCCACATACTCTGAGCCCCAAAACAGTCAAGACTACTCCTCTTTCAAATGAACCTACACCTTCTCCAGGGAGCTACAGAATCGTTGAGACTTATGGTACTATACTGATTGGAAACCCCGCAAGAAGAAAGAACTTGGTAGTCTTAGACAACTCACTTCCCCCTCAGTTGGTCCTTGCCTTCCTAGGGACTGGTATAGTCCTCCCAATTTATGGTTCTAGGCTGCATGGGTTCCCTCCCATACAGAAAAGAACTTGGTGTTGCTAGAGAGTTCAATAACCCTCCCTTCTGGTAGGTTCTTCTTTCCCTCAGGACCTATGCTATCCACCTGACTCATAGTACCAGTGAGGAAATAGGTCTGGGGTTGTTCCTCACATTGTGACTGCCTACGGTGCTAATCTTTCTTCCCCTTCACATAGCAATCTGGCAATATTTCCTTCTCTTCTGCCATGTCTCTGGCTCCCTTTTGGTGTGTATATATTTAAACCAATCTGTATCTCCAACTGGCACAGTTTCCTCCACTCCTAGGGACCATGGGGCTGCACAGATGCATAGCCCTGTCCCAAGGAATCTGACACCCTGTCTGTTATTATCCTTATTCCAAATGTATATGTTTGACCTCTCTTTTAATGGTTAGTACCCAAACTCAGGTATGTGAATTAGCTGTGAACTGGAGTCAGAGTCAAAACAAATCTTAGTCAAGAGGGAGGAGGGGCTCCTCCTCAGTATATCTCTGCACACCTGCTCTGCACATTTTATTTTTTTTTTCGGTCCAAGTAGCAAGGTTTATTAACAACAATGTGGTGGGCAAGATTCCTAATAAATATTCCTAATAAGATTCCTAATAAATATGCTATTGTATCATCAATAGGAGCAGGCAGAGTTCCTATCTGCCCACTTTAAAGTCCTGTAGATGTTCATCTCCTCTTTGCCCTCCTCCGGACAGAAATCCGGCCAGGTCCATTGATAAAAACATCTATATGCCTCTCGCAGGATGTCATAAAGTAGAGCTGACCAAGCCAGTCCAGGTCTGACTAGGTTAGTTGAGGACCTCAGGTTCAAAACTGGAATGGAATGAGACACACTTGTAGTTCATCTAACAGTTAACAAAAGGAGCTATTGCTTAGCCATAGCAGTGGAAAGAGATTCAGAGCGGGGAAGGGATTATTCACTGAGGATACAGTTGACTAAGGTGAATGAATCTTTTCTGAACCGCTGCTGTTCATGCTGCTGCTCTGTGGTCTGAGAACTCCAGGCCTTCATGTCCTGGACGTTTTTATACTCAGGAAGATACATGTATGGTCTGAGCCCTAGTCCTCCTGAGCCAACCGAATCTCAAGGACAGTTTCAGTACCTTCTAAGGAAAATCCTTGCTTAACCTAAAGGAGTGGGGCCTTAAGATATTGCTTCATCGCATGAGAAAAGAATTCCAGTACTTGAGGCATACGGAGGAAGAAAGAAGGAGCTGGCAGCTATAACAAGAAACAACAGGCTGTAGATGACGTGTTTGTGAGTTTGTGTTCCCCAGCAAGACCTCTGAGGGCTACTATCAATTCATTGTCGCGTTCAAAGAAGAAGCAGTTGCAGAATATACTGTATTAGTGAGCACATCGTTGTGCTTGAGAAAGATGATCTGCTTTATGTAATAGTCCGATTGTTCCAGGATTGTTATCTTTTTGTTCGTGGTGTCACTATCCTTTGAACTGAAATAACTAATGATGGTAATTTCTGCTTTTATGTGTGAGTATAGCTAAAAAGATCAATGCATAACGGTGGTCCTTTCTTCTCTACACATATAGAAAAGTCATCCTTCCATTTGCTAGTGCAGACAGCACTTGTAGAATGGGATATTGATTTCGACTGCTTCTTGAAGTCTTTCCTCTAACAGATCTTACCCTAATTACTAATTGTTACTTTCTAGTGTGATCTATCTGCCTCTTAACCATATCTTAACCATACAATTATGCCTTATTATTTCTCTCTGTCTCCTTTTATCCCATCTCTCCTCTTCTGACCACCACTTCCCTCAATCTACCCTTGCTTCTATCAATCCCCCCTCCCTTCTTTTATCCTCCTCCCTTCCTACTTTCCTGTAGCACAAGATGTATTTCTATATCCAACTGAGTATGTATGTTATTCCCTCTTTGAGCCAATTCCAATGAGAGTAAGGTTCATTTGATGCCCACCCACCCCCATCTTTCCTTCCACTGTAAAAGCTCTTTCATGCCTCTTCATATGAGATAATTTACCTCATTCTAACTCTCCCTTCCCTCTTCTCCCAGTGCAGTCCTCTTTCTTACCCCTTAATTTTATTGTTTTCTTTTTTGGGTATCATCCCATTAAAGTCAACTTATACCCATGCCTTCTGTCTGTGTATACTCCTTCTAACTGCCCTAATAGTGATAAACTTCTTAAGAGTTAAAAGTATCATCTTCCCTTACAGGAATGTAAACAATCTAACCTTATTGCATCTCTTATGTTTCTCTTTTCTTTTTGCCTTTTTATGCTTCTCTTGAGTCTTGTATTTGAAAATCAAATTCTCTATTTAGCTCTTGTCTTTTCATCAGGAATGCTTGAAAGTCCTCTATTTTATTGAATATCCATTTCCCCCCTGAAGAATTATACTAATTTTTGCTGGGTGGGAGATTCTTGGTTGTAATCCTAGCTTCCTGCCTTCTGGAATATCATATTCTAAGACCTTTTATACTTTAATGTAGAAGCTGCTAAATTCTATTTAATCCTGACTGTAGCTCCATGATATTTGAATTGTTTCTCTCTGGCTGCTTACAGTATTTTCTCCTTGATCTGGGAGCTCTGGAATTTGGCTATCATATTTTTGGGAGTTTTCATTTTGGGATCTCTTTCAGGAGGTGATCGGTGTGTTCTTTCCATTTCTATTTTACCCTCTGGTTCTAGGCTATAGAGCAGTTTTCCTTGATAATTTCTTGAAATATGATAGACAGGCTCCTTTTTTGATCATGGCTTTCAAGTAGTCCAATAATTCTTAAATAATTCTATTCTTATGTAAAGGCAGGTACAGATCGTATCATGACTCCAATCACCCTACCCCTTAACTAACAAGATAAATCCTTAACAGGTGAGAACACATCTATTGCATCAATCAATGTTTTAGATTAAGTGCAAAAAGTTTAGTTTAGAAGTCCTTGGATGAAATGGAGAGACACTTGCACAAGAAGTATATTTAGATTAGTTGAGGGAACTTTGCCATGCCCTGTAGATCTTGTATAAAACCAACAAGCTAGTTTGGAATCAAGCCCTCAAGTGTCTGGCAAGGTCCAGTCAAACTCCTGGGGAAGAATCACTCACTTCAATCTCCTACCTTGACTAGAGAAGGACTTGGTAAACTTTAGAGAGTTAAAAGTCCTAGTCCTAGCAGCATCCCCAGAACAGGTGATGCCATCTGTGCACTAGGACAAACTAGACACCACAGAGGCTTTGCTTTAAGCCTGTATGAGGATCCTAGCAGAAAAGCTACCTGATACCTAAGAGGAAATCATGTGTATCCCAAAAAGGGAAGAAAAGGACTTCCAGCAAGCAGCAGATATGAATTACCTCTTTGCTACATGTACATTCTAAGCTGAGCCCACTTTCTCCTAGATTCTATATATATTGGTAGGAATGTATGTCATAGAATAGTTGGGAATGTTCTCTATCAGCTATCCTTACCATATCACGTTAGTAAATATCCCTTTCAAAAAGCTTATTGAGTCTAGCTGACCAATTGATATGAACTACTAATCACTGGGGAAAGCATACCAGTGGGAGCTCATAAGCTATTATACTAGAAAACCATCCCCAACTCCCTCAGGACCCCCCTAGAATCCTGAGGGGACCCGTAGTAGCCACACTCTGGGGATCCAACCTGCTGGTGAGATTAGGGATTGAAAGAGTAAGTCCAGAGCATGTGCAACAATTTTTTTTTTCAAAAAGTACAATTGATGGATAAAGAACCAGGCCTAAAGTAAGGAAAACTCTTCTTCCTGAGTTCAAATCTGGCCTCAGACAAAAAATAAAATCTATTGAGTGGGGGCAGCTAAGTGGCACAGTGGATTCAGCACTAGCCCAGACCTGAGTTCAAATCTGGCCTCAGTCCAAACACTTGACACTTACTAGCTGTGGGACCCTGGGCAAGTCACTTAACCCCAATTGCCATAAAGAAAAATCGATTGAGTGGTCTGCTCTTCCTGGTTTATGTCCATTTCTC
>NW_027555847.1:185537153-185590090 GCF_003287225.1 Phascolarctos cinereus
CTAAACATAACTATGGTTAAAATTGACTAGGAGGTTAATATTTTGAACCTTATCAAAACAATAACACGATTATACAATACTGCTAATTAGGTACCATCTGATCACTTCTTGCTGTCATCTGCTGGTCAAACAGACCAAGCTTTACCCCATTCCTAGAGGTAGCTGAATTTTCTAATGCAGAAGCTTTCCTTAATATTAGCCACTGCTACTCCAGTGTATACCACTGCCAGTTGTTTCCCAAGAATTCCTGACCTTTTAAAAGTCACTAATTCACTTCCAGTCCTAGACACACCCACCATGGGATACCCATTCACTGAAGATCCAGAAAGAAAAAATACAAAGAGAGGCAAAGGCTTCCAAGACCCTCAGTGCAAACTCAACTGGTTCAGTACTCCTGGAATTAGCTATTAAATGGACAGGATAGTCATTATACTAGGATAGGGGCCCTGTCCTTCCTACTCTCACTGGATATATCTTGTTATTTGGAGTGTCACAGCCAAGAGCCCCAGCAGGAATTGTCCCTCTTAACAAGTCCCCTGAGTCATCAGCTTTTCTGGCTCAGCAGCTAACTAGTCAACTCTTTATCATCCCACAGTGCTAAGACCCTGCATATGGGTGGAAGTAACCCACCTAGGCTTTGAAACAGTAGCCCAGAAGCAGACAAAGGATATTATGTACAACTCATGAGAAAGGGCAAATCCAAGCATGCTCCATGACCCTATTACATGGTATGTTGTTGTGGCTTTTTTTTGCACCTGTTGATAAAAAATCACATGATTTTTATTCTTTGTTGTTTAAGTGATCAATTCATGTGAATTGTTTTCCAAATATTGAATCATCCTTGCATCCCTGGTATGAATTTAATTTAGTTAACGGTAAATTATTTTCTTGATATATATTGCTGTAGTCTTGTTGTAAGGATTTTATTTACATTTTTTGCAATGATTATGGTGATAAAATGAACAAATGAATGTATGGGGAGTTAGTAGGGGAACTCTGATGAGTTTTCAAGAGGTAGATTTTAGAGTCTATAAAGCTGAACTGAAAGTCCTGATCAACCTCTTATGGACTTAGAGCAAAAAAACTACTCCTCCCAACAGAATTTCATTCTTGCAAGGATCCAAGCCAATCATATTATCTTCGAGTAGCCATATCACTCAATCACTGAAACTCATCCCCTTGGAGGTGTCCCAGCTCCAAATCAATCACCTCATCTTAGGGCAGCCCCAGTCACTGATACTTGTCAAGAGTAGTCTGTTTTATTCTCAGAAGGTGTCAGTGAGCCTGTGTACGCTCTGTAGGAAAAGAAGTATGAACTATTAAAAGTCCTAAATAAAGGCTAAATTCCTGAAAAGCTAACCAGACTGATAGGGAACTCCCTGAATCATCAGTGAAAACTGGCACATGAGTGAAACTGAAATTGGGAATAAAAGTTGTTCTGGGCCTGATACCAATATTGTTCTTTGAGTCTCTTTACAGGAAGGGACCCTGCTGTTCACATTGGGGGAAATCCCAGATATAAACTAAATATAAACTGGATTTTAGAAATTTACCTAGAGAAGTCGAGGTAGGGACATAATGAGTCAAGAAGAAAAACTGAGCCCAGGATCACAATAATGGTCCATCTGAGTCTAGAGTCCTGGAGTCGAAGGGTGATATGTATTACATGTAATGTATTGAACAGGAGCATCTAGAGGACCATACTATCCACAGGGAATTCCTCTTTCATTTGAACTCTATGCTGGATTTTCTTTATGACTATTAGTACCTTTTTGTGAACGTGCATCCCCTTGTCTAATGCCTCACTTTACATTAATTATCAAGAGGGTATCACACAAAGATAATTTTGTTGTTACATATTCCAAGGGATCTTGTATGATTTTGACATAAGCATGGGAGACTCAATGTTTGAGGAGCCCCTTTAAGGCTCCGCTTTGTTCTTCCAAATCAAACACTTTTTTACAATCAACAAGCAGGGAGCATGGTGGGATTTTGTATTCCCTACGCCTTTCATTAATTGTGTAGCTGTAAAGATGGGATCTGCTGTAGAATATTATTTGTAATATTATTATTACTTATTCTCTTCTTTTTAAGAAAAATTAAATTCAGGGGCAGCTAGTGGCACAGTGGATAGAACACCAGCCCTGGAGTCAGGAGGACCTAAGTTCAAATTCGTCCTCCAACACTTGACACTTATTAGCCGTATGACCCTGGGCAAGTCACTTAACCCCATTGCCTAGCCAAAAGATTTTTAAAATTCTTTTATTTTTTTTATCAACAAAAACCTTCTACCTCCTCTTCCACTGAAAGAAAAGAAAAAGAAACAAAACCCTAGTTACAAGCATGTTACCTATTCCTTTCTAGTATCTTCATTAAGGATACTTTTGATGCATGTATAAATTATTTTCATGAAGACTTTATATTGATGGGAAAGTTGGCATGTGCATTGGTAGTTCATATTCTCTTGGTTTCCTTTTTAATATTAAGATCTAATTACACCCTCCTTCTCCCTCATGCCCCTCCTCCATCTTTAATATCTTCTTTCATATTCCTTGAATACTGATCCTTCAGTACCTC
The DNA here is from genome assembly GCF_003287225.1 of Phascolarctos cinereus. NCBI lineage: Eukaryota > Metazoa > Chordata > Mammalia > Diprotodontia > Phascolarctidae > Phascolarctos > Phascolarctos cinereus. Next base: position 185,539,731 of record NW_027555847.1, read on the forward strand.
AAAAAATGCGTGATTTCCATCTTGGACCTTCTCTGTATGTATTTCTGGTCCAGCTACTTTTTCTCTCTTTGTCTTCTTAGGTGCCATTTCTATTTCCTCAGGTAGTGCTTCCAGTATTATGATGCTAAATGTCCAAATATAGTGGTTCCACTCTCCTTAATGATAAAAAAAAGTTTGCCATAAAAAAATTTGCGGATCCCTCTCCCTTTTTTTGTTATTTCATTGTACTTCCACTTTCATCCTTAAATGACATTGGGATAACTTTATTTATTTGAGTCTCTCAGCAAAATTTCTGTAACCTTGTTTTCCTCTTCATTGGTTCTTGATTTTACATAAGGTGATACTGTATATAATCTTCCAACATACCTCTCCTTGAAATTTTACAAATTATATTGCATTTGGCTATCATGTCTTATCTGCTTAGCAAGGATATCAAGTGTTTGCTGACTGAAGGCGTTTCTCAGTTCATTTGGTCTCATGGCAACAGATTCATATTGGTTACATTTCTGGGGGTAATTGTTTTAATTTAATCAATGTCCATTCCTCTATCCATCCCTGCCACCCCATCCATCCCCCCTTTTTTGTATCAGCAATTTGTTTCAGTAGGTTGGGTTGTATTTGTTTTAATTTTGTGAAAAATCTCTCATTATTATTTCTTCTGTTGTTGCTTTTTCAGTCATGTCCAACTTCGTGGCCCCATTTGTTCTTTTTAAAACATTTTAAGATTCTGAACTTAAGAAATAAAACAAGAATTTCCACAGGAAAGTATAATGGAAAAAAAAGAGGATTGCACATGAAAAATCTATTATGTGCAACTTGCCTTTCCTTTTAAATATATAGTAAAGTCATCATGTAACTTTCTTTCCTTTCTCTCCTTCCCTCCCCCCTCCACACTCTCCCTGCCACCAAGAGGGCTACCTTTAGACACAAATATGTGTGGGGTTTTCTTGGCAAAGGTACTGGAGTGGTTTGCCATTTACTTCTGCAGCTTGTTTTACAGATGAGGAAACTGACGCAAACAGGATTAAGTGATTTGCCCAGGGTCATACAGCTAGTAACTGTCTGTGGCCAGAGTTGAACTCAGGGAATCTTTTTGACATCAGGCCTGTCACTCTATCCACTGTGCCACCTAGCTTCCCCATTATTTCATCTAGTGTTGCATTAACTTTTATCTTTGCTCTAACAAGTCAGCATTCTAACTTCTACAGACTTACACCAGTAACAAGTTTTCTGTTAAAATATCATCATCATTTTTTGGTGTTTTTATTTTTGCTCTTGCTATTTCTGGTATCCCCTAATTACTTTCTCAAAGAAAGTAGTTCATAACATAGAGGTATGAGAGTTTTGTGTAGTTTAGGAGTCTTCAACCTCTCTCATTCGTTCCTTACTCTTGAACCATATTTTCCAACGTATTTTTCATCATCTTACACCCTGCCCACCTTTGAATTGAAGTCACGAAGTATTAATATAGATGTTGATTTAATCTAGAGGAAGGTCTTATCAAGTTCTTCATAGGATTTGTCTTTTTCCTCATCCTCTGCAACAAATGTTTACACATAAGTTGCAGTTATTTTTCATGATGATTTTTGAAAGGTTGCTTTTGAACATTGCAGTGTGAAGTGATGAAATGTCCTATAAGATTATGTGTCTTGATGCTTTTGGAAACATGACAAAGCCAATTCCACCAACCCTTTGATTTGCCTCTCTAAGTAAATCCTGTGATCTATCCTTCTACTCAGTTTCTTTTGTCTTCTGCTTTAATTTCTAGCAAGAGTGTCAAGATTCATATGATTCATTTCCTCCAGTCATCGGTCATTGGAAAGAGATCTCATGTTGAGAGTATAATCAGCTAGGTTAATGTTCATAGGTGATCTAACTATTATGCATTTTTTAGCAACTTTGGTCTATCTTTATCAACACTCTGCCACTATTAATGAACAAGACCAAGGAACAGTTTGTATTTTTCTTTATCTCTTTATTTCTTTATTTGCTGTGGCCAAAAAGATTATCACCAAGTGTTCCATATTCACAATGGTGACATCTTTTTGTCATTCTGCTGTAACTACCTATGCTCCTGACTAGTGAGAGTTCACCATATTGTGCCAGCCCTAAACCCACCAGGCTTCTCAGGCCATCTTGCTGCCATGCTTCTACAGGTACCTGCATTCCCTCACCCCTACCACTTTCTCTGCCTCTGGGAACAGTAGTAAAATCATCACTACCATTCCTGGAAAGGACATATCAATCAAATACCCTATGGCTCCGGTCATCATCCATGTGGCTTCCTAGACCAAAACATCCCTTCCTGGCCATTACTTCCCTTTATGTAGATATGTATTGTCTTTCCCTTTGAGAGCACAAGCTTCTTGAGGGCATTGACTGTACATATTTAGTAAATGCTTTTTCATTCATTCAGTCTATTTTCACAAAATCATGGAATCTGAAAGTTGGCAGAGACTTTAGTCACCATTTGGTCCAATTGATAAATGAAAGGAACTTTTACCATAATATACTATACAAGTGGTCACCCAGCCTCTGCTTGAATACCTTCAAGGAGAGGGAAGTCATCACCTCTCAGGAAGTCCAGTATACTTTTAGATAACTTCCTAGGGATGTTGTTTAATCATTTCAGTTATATCCTACTCTTTGTGACCCCACTTGGAGTTTTCTTGGCAGAGTTAACTGGAGTGGTTTGCCATTTCCTTCTCCAGCTCATTTTACAGATGAGGAAATTGAGGCAAACAGAGTTAAGTGACTTGCCAAGGGTCACACACTAGTAAGTACCTGAGGCCAGATTTGAACTCAGGTCTTCCTGACTCCAGGCCCAGTGCTCTATCTACTGCACCACCTAGCTGCCCTTTTCTGGTGATGAGCCCTCTATAATTCTTTAGGTTGAAACGTAGTCTGTTACCAAGATCTACTCAAAGCTTTTTGAGCATGGTAGAAGATTCCAGAGCTTGTGCTACTCTGGCATAGCATTTAAAAATTCAGGGTCACCTCTATGCTCTAATGAAGTATTAGAGTAGGATTGATGCAATTATATTATGCTCTTAGCTTTGACTAACAGTTAAATGTTAGACTTCCTTCTCAAAAAGGGATTAAGACAGTCTTTCCATGCCAATCAACAGGCTTAGATGCTAAGCAGATAAATTACCTTTTTAAAAGTCTTATAAAGTATTTTAAGTGTAGGAACTACAGCAATTTGGTTACTGACATGGGGGAAGGAGTAGGACAGCTAGCTCTGTAATGGTTTGGCTTGGGGTAGGGTGAAGACAGGTAGGGCAGAAGTTGAATTTCTTTACTAATTATACCAGCTCTGCCACTCAGGAAACTGCCCTTGCTAGTCAAAATCTCAGCAGATGTGCCCAAATATCCCAGTCACACTCTAGCTTCCTGGCCATTTGGGACAGTCTGAAAATGCCCATCTGCTCCATATTCACAGGGCCTTTGATTTCTAGCTTCCTAGGTAGCTTTTGCACATATAACACGATAGCAGAGACACATTTGGCCAGGCCAATTCACATTCCTAAAGCAGCAACCCAACTAGAACCAACCCTCTTTGCCTCCGATACTGCTTATTCCTCTGCTGAAGTGTTGATTATGGAGTTAGAGCTAGAACGGACCTCAGAAGCCATCTGGTCTGACCCACTCCTTTTACTGATGTCGTTGGACAGTGAGCTTCCTTCTCTTATAAAGTGGTGGATACTCCCTGAAAGTCCTTGGGCATGGCCTTAGCCTGTGGAATCCTGCTGGGCAGATAGATGAAGGCCATTCTCTCCTTGGTTCCTCTGCCATGGAGTTGTGATGATATCCACTGCCCAGGTCCAACACTGAAAACCACTGGCTACCTGACACATGGGGAAAAGTGAGTGGAGGGGAGTAAAATGAAAAAGGCCTGGAAAGGTAGGATGGGGCCATGTTATGAAGAGCCCTTGGATGCCAAGATAATTGTCAGTTGGGGTCCACTGTTCAGTTCAGCAGGACACATTACATCTTTGATTTTTAGTGTCCCTGCTATACAAGGCCTTATGAGTCCAGGTAGAAAAAGCTGGTGGAGTAGAAATGAGGTTTTTTGGGGTCCAGGGAGTTAATTTCTTGTTTCTGGTCCAGTGGAATTCAGCTTCTGACATAGTGCCTTTGAATTCTTCTCTCAAGCGCCCTCAGCATTTGTGTGACCTTCTAATTTGCATTTGTAATCATAATAAGTAGCTTACATTTAAGCTACATTAAAATGGTATATTTGAAGTTGGCAAAACACTTTACATACGTGATCTCATCTAATCATAACAACTACCTTGCGAAGAGGTAAGTGCTACGATTACCTTAACTTTACAGATGAGGAAATCAGAGGAAGGATTCAAACCCACATAGTTCTGATTTCAAGTGAAGTACTCTATCCACTATACCCTCTGCCTCCCAAAAGAAAGTAGAGAAAGCTCAGCCTCTTGAGTTAACAGGGTCCCAGATTTAGAACTGGAAAGACCCCCAGAGGTCACTTAGTCCACTTAGGAAACCAAGGCCTGAGAGGTCACACAGATAGGGAAGGCAGGGACAGCCCCTGCACTCAGAGCCAGTGCAGATTTCTTCATACTCTGCAGTCTCTTAGTGATGCTCTACTGGTGCACTTCTCCAAGATGGCTGCTCTGATCTCTGGCCCCATACTCCTTTGTCACCCTGGGAACTGTGTCACCTCCCAGCAGACTACAGTGGTCTGGGAGATCTGAGGGGGCAAATGGCTGATCCCTGAAGATGTGTCCTTGAGTCAGTCAGAACCAGTTTTGTTCTTTTATGTCATATGTAGAGACATCCAGGTGGTACAATGGACAGCACTGGAGTTGGAATCAAGAAGACTGGCATTTAAATCCTGCCCAGACACTTATTAGCTGTGTGATTGGACAATTCACTTAACCTCTCTAAGCCTCAGTCTCCTCATCTGTAAAACAGGGATGATAATAAGCATCTGCTTCACAGAGTTGTTGTAAGGATTAAATGAGATAACATGTGGAGTGTTTTGCAAGCCTTAAAGCCCTTTATAAATGCTAGTTCTGACCTTCCTCTGTGACTGTTGCCCTTGGCTCAAATCTCTTCACCAGCTATATCAGTACTGCATACTTGGGACATTATACTTACTGTCCAAAATGTTGACATGGACTCCCCTGCCTCCTGGTTCTATATGAAACTACTGGCCATTTGGGTGAGTCTGAAATGGTTCCATGTGTTCCATATTCATTGATGCTTTAACTATCAGTCTCTAAGTAGCCTTTCTAGTTGTAATATAAAATCAGAAAACTTTCCTTCCTCCTGTTGAAAGGTATTAATGAAAAGGACCAAGGCTTCCTGCGTATACTCCATTCCCCGACATGGTTCTTTAGCTTCCTCAAGTATTCTGACCCTGTGACCTCAGGAAACTGCCTTTTTAAGAATACTATGATAGCACAGGTGAGGCTTTCCATCAGCCTCCTGCATGTACCTGTGTCTGTTTTTGTTACTTCAATGGTATGTCCTAACTAGGACTCAAAGCATTTCCCATTTGGTAGGTAGGGATACTCTCTCAAAAAAGATCATAGCTTCTCCTATGGAGTCCCTTGTATTTACATAGTCAAACTGACAGTCTGCTTTCAGTGCTTAGCGCATGCTACTATTTCCTGAGTTGCATGTGGTATCTTTCCAGTAGCTTGTTCCACGTTTTCTCTTCTTCCCTTGGTCTATCTTTCTCTCATCAGGACTGATTTAAACCTTCTCCTCTGCCTGGGGAGTTCAGTAATTACTTTCTAGAATCCTTTATCAATACTTGTCCCTCCAGCAGTGTTGGAATGTACCATTTCAGACAATTTACCTAATACAGTGCTTTGTATTCATTGTCTATGGCACCTCCTGAGATTGTTTCAATGCAATCATCACAGCCGTCAGTGAGTACCCTCCCCCCAACTAACAGTGCTTGAAGGGAGGTCCTGTTATTGTGCACCAGTTTTCTAATTATAGGAAAGCTATGGTGCTGTTTAGCTTAAAGCTTAATCAAACAACAATACACTAATGACACTGACATACAACAATAGTTTCAAAGTACCTTGTCTGGCCTGTTAAAATCACATAAGAAAATCTTGCTACCCAATTACAGTCTAAGAAAAAATATAAAAAGAAAAGTCTTGAATGTGTTTCTACAGTGCCTGAGCATCCAAAAATAGAGATCTCAGGTGGATGCCCATAGATATAGTTCCCAGGCCAACAAATACATAAGGGTCCCCTGAAAGCTACTTCAGATTTCAGGCATATTGTGGGTCAGTATCTGCTCAAAGCTGTAGCTCATGATGCCTACTGATGTTTTTTTTTTTAACCAGATCAACCAGAAGATATATTAGTTCAAAGCAAAAGACATTATTTTAAACAGTATAGGAAAATAAGTGACAAGAAAGATTCCCACCTACTCTACTGCTTGCCCTGATATGAATTGGGGTATGTTTTCCTACGGGTTATCACACTTCTGGTAGGAAAAGGGAAACGTGACGGGCATAAACATAGCCAGGGCAACTCACACTCTTAAAATGACAACCCAGCTAGAAACCTCTCCCTTCAAAATGTCTATACTCCCTACGCCATTAGAAATGACATCTAATAGAAGGGAGGGCAGATTGGGGGAGGGAGTAATCAGAAGCAAACACTTCTAAGGAGGGACAGGGTCAAAAGAAAGAATAGAATAAATGGGGGGGCAGGATAGGATTAAGGGAAATATACTTAGTTTTTCACAACATGACTACTATGGAAGTGTTTTGCATGACTACACATGTATAACCTGTATCAAGTTGCTTGCCATCTCAGTGAGAGTGGGTGGGGAGGGAGGAAATGAGAAAATTTGGAACCAAAGTTTAAAACAAAAAATAAAAAAATCATTAAAAAAAAAAGAAATGACATCTAAATAGATTACAAAGAACAAAGAAAGAGGGGGCAATTTAAGGCAACTTGGAGGTTGAACAGGTCCCCTGGTAATATTCAAGCTACTAACCACCAGAATTTTTCCTGTTCTTTTTCTTGGAGTCTGACTTTAACCAGAAAGGCAAGAGTGAAGAGTGAAGAGTGTTGGACTTGACATCCAAAAACCTAGTTTTGAATTCTGGCCCCCATCACTTATTGTTTGTCTCTTAGCAAACCAATTAACCTCTCTTGAACCTAAGTTTCTTTCCTGGCCTATCTTACAGGGTTATTATGAGGATCAAACAAGGTAATATATTTGGAAGTGCTTTGTTCCCTCAGCTACTTCCTTAAATTTGAGCTTGTATGGACAGAGAGATCCTGGCACAGGCCCCTTAATTTCGGTAGCTTTTCCTCTCTGTTAAGTCTCTCTCTCTCTCTCTCTCTCTCTCTCTCTCTCTCTCTCTCTCTCTCTCTCTCTGTGTTTGTGTTACAGAGAACTGTGCTGGTTCTGCCATTCCCTTGAGTTGGTGTCCACTGTGACTCTTGGAGTCATGGTGAATTTATCTGGCATTAGTCCAAGGATTACTGGATATTTAGTTTTCTATACCTGTCAAGTGCTATTATTGATGGGCACATTTTATAAATGCAATGAATAAATAAACAGCAGATAGCTAGTCCTCTAAGCTTCGTGCTTATTAGAGGCTCTGATGAGCAGCTGAAGTCTGTGCTTCTCTCTAAGCTTGGGCCTGCCTTCCCTGGAGGAAAACATATTAGAAGCACTCAACAACATATACATGTATCGTCATAAACACCTGAATTATGTAGCCTTTTGAACCAAAACTAGCTAACTATAGTTAAAGCTGTTCTTTGTTCATAGCTAATAACTCATACACACAAACGTGTGTATAGGGGATAATGTCAATACATTGTTCTAGGTCCTCATTGTCAAGGCTACTAGGGACTTAGTTTTGACCTTAAAGATATCTCTCTATCCAAAGTGTAAAAGTCCTTGTTGCCACCCACCGATAAAGCCTTTGTTCTGACACTAAGTATGTTTTCTCATACAAAGTGTTGATATCCCCATTAATATCACATTGGAACATCACGTTGGATATATCATAGCTAGTCAAATACCGTGGTCTTGGCTTTTAAAAAGAAGAACTGAAGCCACACGAACATGTAGAGAGCCAGAACTAAGATATGAAAAGAGGAAAGGCACTATACCTGAAGAGGTCTAGGGGTTTTGGGGTGCTGGGACCCCAAGATCGCGGTACTGGGCCCTGCCTGAAAGAATTCAACTCTAATCTTCTTCAGCCAGAGGAAAAAGTTTATTGGTGGTAAAACATATAGGCCGGGTGACGCCCGTAAAGACGAGCGGGCACGAGAGGTTCTCAGCCTTGTGGGCCTGAGATTCTCAGCCGGGTGACGCCCATAAAGATGAGCGGGCATGAGAGGTTCCCAGCCTTTTGAGCGTGAGATTCTCAGCATCTGAATGAGGGCCAAGGTGGATCTTAAATACTAAAGTAACTTTGGGTGGCCAGAGAAGGGGGTTGGGTAAAGGGTGTAGGTAACAATTCTAATTGGGGAGGTCATGGAGATTGAATAGACAATGGGAATAGATAATGGAGGAACAGGAAGGCAGAAGTTTGAAAGGCATCAGCACAAAATCAAGGTGGGGCTAGGACTTTCAAAAGGAGATAAAGGAAGGCCTTTCTGGGGCCTATAGACAAGAGGGAGCCTAAGGCTTTTAGGGTGCATCTGAATAAAGATTAAAAGGTAAAGTTAAGGCTTTCAAAGGGAGATGAGGGTCTGGGGCCTGTGAGTCAGATTCCCTTTGAGGCAAAGGGTGAAGATCTTGGCTTGGGCCCCGCCCTCATCATACCCAGATATGTGGACTTGGTTTCCTGAAGAGTAAATCTGTACATCTGCTCTAGAGCTCTGTAGGAAAATCATGTGGTCCCCAGTGAAGAGGGAACCATGTGACCTAAGAAATGGGAACTGTGAATTGTCTAGTGTCTAATGGAGGGCCATCAATTCTGCAATGACATCAAGTATCCTTTTGGGGTATATGTGGGGAGGGGAGAAGGGGGGAAGATGGCACAACCAGAGTTGCACTCTAAGTTTACAGAATCCTGTAGATCTTTATACAAGTGGAACTTACCAGAGGGAAAAGGGTTAACTCCCTAGGGGCTTTGATTGCTTTACCCTTACAGGAGACTTCAACCTTAGGTTAAGTACACGGGTCTGGTGTACTGAACAGGTCCTTAGAGAGAGTGAAAACCCACAGGAGAGAGAAGGAAAGTTGTTTTAATGTTTATGGGCTCAGATATGAGTCCTTTTTCATTTGTGTTCTTTTTTCTTTCTGATCAGGTTAGTAAAGTCTGTCAAGTGGTCAATGTATTGTTAGCCCGAATGCTTGCATAGGAGCTGTGATTCCTTTCCTTTATTGCTGAGACTCAGGTGCAATATAAGATTTCATGCTCCTAGAGGAAACCCTAGGTTGGGGTATTAGCCAAAATCAATGATTTCTGAGATATCCCCAATATTGAACCTGGCCCGTGTAAACCCAGAGCTACATGGGTACATGAGCCACATATACACGTGTCCCATAAACTTCCCTTCCAACTTATCCATAAACTGTACACGTACCTATCTTTCATACATTCTCCCCATACAGTCCCTCTCACATTCAGCCAGCTCACGTCCTACCCACGCCCCTTTCTAGATCTGTTTCTCTTCTTCCCCTCACCCCAGGGTTTCTGAAGGAGGAAGGTTTTTCTTTTTCTTATTCTTTTTTTTTTCTTGCAGAGTAAGTCAGCAGCTGCCTGGGAAACAGAAGGAGTTAACAGCTATATTTTTAACTTGGAACCCATGGGAGTAAATGACAGTGTCTAACGTATGCATTAATACATGATGAAGTATTCTGGTGAGTATGCTTAGAACGTGAGAGCCTAAGAAGTACCTATCAGGATAAGCTAGTGTCCACCCAGCTCAATATTGTGACAGGACTTCTGCCTCTGACATTAATTAGCTATGTGACAATTAACAGATGGCTTAACCTCTCTGAGCTTCAGTTTTCTCATCTGTAAGAGAGACAGTAATGCTTGTATAAACTATCTCAAAAGTATATTGGAAGGAGAGTGCTATGCAACCCTTAAATACTGTATAAAATATAGTATTGTTATTACTATTATTTACCAAAGTGGGGGAACTATGCACATCTCAGATAATGTCAAATCAAAAAGTTAATGATGAACCATAGACAGCATTTCTGTAATAATTCAATTCAGCAAGCATCAAGCACCAGTTATGTGAAGGCACTGTACTAGGAGCTACAAAGACAAAAGGGAAACAGGACCTGTCCTCAAGGAGCTTATGTTCTAATGTGGGGGGGTAGGGGTGGGGGGTGGCACAGTGTGGTGTTATCACATGGTCACGAATAAGGAAAGGCAAAGGAAATAAAGTAATTTGGAGGAAGCACTATCAAGCATGGGAGGGGGCAGGGTGGCGAGGCCCATGTAATGTGTATAAGGCTTGACAACTGACTGCTTGGATGTTGTGGGTGAGGTACAGAGATAAATGAGCAGTGACTTAGAGCTTCAGAACTAAGGCAACTGGAAAGATGGTGGTGCCCTTCTTAGAAATAGAGAAGTTAAGCAGAGGGATGGATTTAGAGGAAAGGTAATAAGTTCATTTCTGGACATGCTAAATTTAAGACATCTGTGGGATAACCAGGTGGAGATAGTAATAACTTGTTATTATTTAATTTACCTTAAACCTTCCCAGAATTTATTTCTATTTCACTTTGTACTATTTCTTGTATAACAAAATCTGTACAATACTAGTTACATACAGTAAAATTGTTCTTTTTTTTAAAGACCATCTTTAAACCTCAAGTCTACTAGTTTTAGTATTCTAGAATTTGGTGAAAATAGTAATTTCCACCATAGGGATAATTGCATTCCCATCATAAACTCTGATTATATCTTCTTTCAACCATTATCTTTTCAGACTGAAAAGATTGTGTAACCCATGGCTGAGGACCACAGCTTTGTGCTTACATGGAGTAGGTTCAGTTTCTAAGGCTTCTTGAAAATAACTCTTAAGGATTATGCCCCTATCCAGGGTTTTTCTTAGTAACATCAGAATTTGGCTTATATCTAAAAGAGCCCTCAGCTCTCACACAAACATTCAGGCTAACAACAGCAGATATAGGACAAGTTACTTTTTTTCTTTTTTTTTTCAGCCTGACACAAAACACAAAGGACTCCCACATACTCTGAGCCGAAAAACAGTCAAGACTACTCCTCTTTCAAATGAACCTACACCTTCTCCAGGGAGCTACAGAATCGTTGAGACTTATGGTACTATACTGATTGGAAACCCCGCAAGAAGAAAGAACTTGGTAGTCTTAGACAACTCACTTCCCCCTCAGTTGGTCCTTGCCTTCCTAGGGACTGGTATAGTCCTCCCAATTTATGGTTCTAGGCTGCATGGGTTCCCTCCCATACAGAAAAGAACTTGGTGTTGCTAGAGAGTTCAATAACCCTCTCTTCTGGTAGGTTCTTCTTTCCCTCAGGACCTATGCTATCCACCTGACTCATAGTACCAGTGAGGAAATAGGTCTGGGGTTGTTCCTCACATTGTGACTGCCTACGGTGCTAATCTTTCTTCCCCTTCACATAGCAATCTGGCAATATTTCCTTCTCTTCTGCCATGTCTCTGGCTCCCTTTTGGTGTGTATATATTTAAACCAATCTGTATCTCCAACTGGCACAGTTTCCTCCACTCCTAGGGACCATGGGGCTGCACAGATGCATAGCTCTGTCCCAAGGAATCTGACACCCTGTCTGTTATTATCCTTATTCCAAATGTATATGTTTGACCTCTCTTTTAATGGTTAGTACCCAAACTCAGGTATGTGATTAGCTGTGAATGGAGTCAGAGTCAAAACAAATCTTAGTCAAGAGGGAGGAGGGGCTCCTCCTCAGTATATCTCTGCACACCTGCTCTGCACATTTTATTTTTTTTTTCGGTCCAAGTAGCAAGGTTTATTAACAACAATGTGGTGGGCAAGATTCCTAATAAATATTCCTAATAAGATTCCTAATAAATATGCTATTGTATCATCAATAGGAGCAGGCAGAGTTCCTATCTGCCCACTTTAAAGTCCTGTAGATGTTCATCTCCTCTTTGCCCTCCTCCGGACAGAAATCCGGCCAGGTCCATTGATAAAAACATCTATATGCCTCTCGCAGGATGTCATAAAGTAGAGCTGACCAAGCCAGTCCAGGTCTGACTAGGTTAGTTGAGGACCTCAGGTTCAAAACTGGAATGGAATGAGACACACTTGTAGTTCATCTAACAGTTAACAAAAGGAGCTATTGCTTAGCCATAGCAGTGGAAAGAGATTCAGAGCAGGGAAGGGATTATTCACTGAGGATACATTTGACTAAGGTGAATGAATCTTTTCTGAACTGCTGCTGTTCATGCTGCTGCTCTGTGGTCTGAGGACTCCAGGCCTTCATGTCCTGGACGTTTTTATACTCAGGAAGATACATGTATGGTCTGAGCCCTAGTCCTCCTGAGCCAACCGAATCTCAAGGACAGTTTCAGTACCTTCTAAGGAAAATCCTTGCTTAACCTAAAGGAGTGGGGCCTTAAGATATTGCTTCATCGCATGAGAAAAGAATTCCAGTACTTGAGGCATACGGAGGAAGAAAGAAGGAGCTGGCAGCTATAACAAGAAACAACAGGCTGTAGATGACGTGTTTGTGAATTTGTGTTCCCCAGCAAGACCTCTGAGGGCTACTATCAATTCATTGTCACGTTCAAAGAAGAAGCAGTTGCAGAATATACTGTATTAGTGAGCACATCGTTGTGCTTGAGAAAGATGATCTGCTTTATGCAATAGTCCGATTGTTCCAGGATTGTTATCTTTTTGTTCGTGGTGTCACTATCCTTTGAACTGAAATAACTAATGATGGTAATTTCTGCTTTTATGTGTGAGTATAGCTAAAAAGATCAATGCATAATGGTGGTCCTTTCTTCTCTACACATATAGAAAAGTCATCCTTCCATTTGCTAGTGCAGACAGCACTTGTAGAATGGGATATTGATTTCGACTGCTTCTTGAAGTCTTTCCTCTAACAGATCTTACCCTAATTACTAACTGTTACTTTCTAGTGTGATCTATCTGCCTCTTAACCATATCTTAACCATACAATTATGCCTTATTATTTCTCTCTGTCTCCTTTTACCCCATCTCTCCTCTTCTGACCACCACTTCCCTCAATCTACCCTTGCTTCTATCAATCCCCCCTCCCTTCTTTTATCCTCCTCCCTTCCTACTTTCCTGTAGCACAAGATGTATTTCTATATCCAACTGAGTATGTATGTTATTCCCTCTTTGAGCCAATTCCAATGAGAGTAAGGTTCATTTGATGCCCACCCACCCCCATCTTTCCTTCCACTGTAAAAGCTCTTTCATGCCTCTTCATATGAGATAATTTACCTCATTCTAACTCTCCCTTCCCTCTTCTCCCAGTGCAGTCCTCTTTCTTACCCCTTAATTTTATTGTTTTCTTTTTTGGGTATCATCCCATTAAAGTCAACTTATACCCATGCCTTCTGTCTGTGTATACTCCTTCTAACTGCCCTAATAGTGATAAACTTCTTAAGAGTTAAAAGTATCATCTTCCCTTACAGGAATGTAAACAATCTAACCTTATTGCATCTCTTATGCTTTCTCTTTTCTTTTTGCCTTTTTATGCTTCTCTTCAGTCTTGTATTTGAAAATCAAATTCTCTATTTAGCTCTTGTCTTTTCATCAGGAATGCTTGAAAGTCCTCTATTTTATTGAATATCCATTTCCCCCCTGAAGAATTATACTAATTTTTGCTGGGTGGGAGATTCTTGGTTGTAATCCTAGCTTCCTTGCCTTCTGGAATATCATATTCTAAGACCTTTTATACTTTAATGTAGAAGCTGCTAAATTCTATTTAATCCTGACTGTAGCTCCATGATATTTGAATTGTTTCTCTCTGGCTGCTTACAGTATTTTCTCCTTGATCTGGGAGCTCTGGAATTTGGCTATCATATTTTTGGGAGTTTTCATTTTGGGATCTCTTTCAGGAGGTGATCGGTGGGTTCTTTCCATTTCTATTTTACCCTCTGGTTCTAGGCTAGAGAGCAGTTTTCCTTGACAATTTCTTGAAATATGATATACAGGCTCCTTTTTTGATCATGGCTTTCAAGTAGTCCAATAATTCTTAAATAATTCTATTCTTATGTAAAGGCAGGTACAGATCGTATCAATGACTCCAATCACCCTACCCCTTAACTAACAAGATAAATCCTTAACAGGTGAGAACACATCTATTGCATCAATCAATGTTTTAGATTAAGTGCAAAAAGTTTAGTTTAGAAGTCCTTGGATGAAATGGAGAGACACTTGCACAAGAAGTATATTTAGATTAGTTGAGGGAACTTTGCCATGCCCTGTAGATCTTGTATAAAACCAACAAGCTAGTTTGGAATCAAGCCCTCAAGTGTCTGGCAAGGTCCAGAATCACTCACTTCAATCTCCTACCTTGACTAGAGAAGGACTTGGTAAACTTTAGAGAGTTAAAAGTCCTAGTCCTAGCAGCATCCCCAGAACAGGTGATGCCATCTGTGCACTAGGACAAACTAGACACCACAGAGGCTTTGCTTTAAGCCTGTATGAGGATCCTAGCAGAAAAGCTACCTGATACCTAAGAGGAAATCATGTGTATCCCAAAAAGGGAAGAAAAGGACTTCCAGAAAGCAGCAGATATGAATTACCTCTTTGCAACATGTACATTCTAAGCGTGAGCCCACTTTCTCCTAGATTCTATATATATTGGTAGGAATGTATGTCATAGAATAGTTGGGAATGTTCTCTATCAGCTATCCTTACCATATCACGTTAGTAAATATCCCTTTCAAAAAGCTTATTGAGTCTAGCTGACCAATTGATATGAACTACTAATCACTGGGGAAAGCATACCAGTGGGAGCTCATAAGCTATTATACTAGAAAACCATCCCCAACTCCCTCAGGACCCCCCTAGAATCCTGAGGGGACCCGTAGTAGCCACACTCTGGGGATCCAACCTGCTGGTGAGATTAGGGATTGAAAGAGTAAGTCCAGAGCATGTGCAACAATTTTTTTTTCAAAAAGTACAACTGATGGATAAAGAACCAGGCCTAAAGTAAGGAAAACTCTTCTTCCTGAGTTCAAATCTGGCCTCAGACAAAAAATAAGATCTATTGAGTGGGGGCAGCTAAGTGGCACAGTGGATTCAGCACTAGCCCAGACCTGAGTTCAAATCTGGCCTCAGTCCAAACACTTGACACTTACTAGCTGTGGGACCCTGGGCAAGTCACTTAACCCCAATTGCCATAAAGAAAAATCGATTGAGTGGTCTGCTCTTCCTGGTTTATGTCCATTTCTCTCTGATACAACTTCCCTTCTCCCCTCCCCCTTACAGCTATGATGAAGGAGTAAAAGGAAAGGGAATAAGCATTAATATAACACCTACTAGGTGCTAAGTGCTTTTACAAATATTATCTCATTTGATAAAAGACAAGGAGGGGGAAGGATGAAGATACCACCCAGTGTTTGCTACATCATCCCAAAGTGCCAAGCCCCTCATGTTGTTGGGGGAGCTCAGCATGTTCCATGAAGTATACTCCAAAACCACTATATAAGGTTTTGTAAATGAAATTATACTCTAATTTCATGTTGTACTTTGCGTCTACATTACTTTATTTGGTAAGGCGATTGAATATTTGCTGGCTGAGGTAATTTCAGTCAGCTAATCAGTCAATAAACATTTATTAATCACCTAAATATGCCAGGAATTGTGCTAAATTCTGGGGAAACAAATACAAAAAAAGAAGATGGCCTTTGCCCTCATGGAGCTTATAATCTAGTGGGAGAAGACAACACACAAAAACAAACTGAAAATGGGGGGGTGGGAAATAGTGGTGGTACTTGGATGGGGGCAAAGTGGAAGAGTCTGGAATTTGAAGCAAGGAAGATAATCAAAAGCATGGGAGGAAAAACTTAGACCTTATTAGTACTGGAAAGGAAAGGTGATAGAAAACAACAACTACTACTCACTCATATGCTGACTTTTCTATGTATGCAAAATATGAAACTTGTCTAAGCACATATCAAGGATAACCTCCATGAAGCCATTAGTAGGGATCAGACAGACTTTCATAAGGGATGTTCTATAGCAGAACATACCACCACTATTTTGCATTTGACTGAAAAAGTAAAGAATAAAAGATCTCACTATGCTTGTTTATTGACTATTTTTTAAAAAAACCATTTGATTTGATAAAGCAAAAAACTCTCTTCCAGCAAAGTGTCTCCAGAACATCACAGATTTATAGCTATAAGGAACCTCAGGGGTCATTTAGTTCAAATTCTTCATTCTACAGAAGCCCAGAGAGGGTAGGTGATCCCAAGATCACACAGTAAGTGGCAAAGCTGAGATTCAAACTGAGTTCCTCTGACTCCAAATCAAGTGTTCTTTCCACTGTCTCACCCTGCCTCTCCCATAAAAAATCCTTCAAGATTCTTTGAAAGTTATAACTACAGAAATAACCCTGTCCTGATCACAAACATCAAGAGAGACACAAAGTAAGGGAAGTATGTTCACCAAAGATGTTCATTGATAGGAAATCCAGTGAAGGATTCAAGTTAAAAAGGAATTTCCTGAGGCTGGCGAAGCCTTCAAGAAGTTCCTGGTTTTTTTCTTTTTGTACCAGTTGTATCAAGTCCCAGAACATCACAGAGCATCCTGGAAGACACCCAGATCCACTCAAAAGAATGTGATGTGACTATTTACACAAGAAAAACCAAGTGGACGAAGAACATTTATTGCCCAGGTGACAGCACACCTTTGAATGGACAACATTTAGTTGTCAATTAGTATGCAGACCTGGAACAAACCGTACAAATAGACAATGAGCTGGGGCCAGAATTAACAGGGAGAGTATACTTGGCTAGATTGCCTTTAGGAAATTGCGAAGTTCTTTTAGTGATCCCATGTTTTTCCTGCAACAAAGGCCCAAAATTTCAATTCTAATATTCTACCAGTAGTGTTGCATGGCTACAAAGCATGTAATAGCACAGTCTCTGAAGGATTTAAAATTAATATTGCATTATGAGAAGACATCTTCTACTCCTTTGAAGAATTGTTGGGGGAGGGGTTCTGCAGAGGTGGAACATTGCAAATAGGATCACATTTTTTAGGTTATAACCATTTCTTCCTCTTCTTCCTCATTTCTTTTTTAAATTCTTTGTTATAATAATACTACTAATAGCTAATCCATCCGCAGAGAAAGAACTGATGATGTCTGAATACAAATTGAAGCATACTTTTTGTTTAACTTTATTTTTCTTGAGTTTGTTTTTGTCCATGTTTTCTTTCACAACATGACTATTATGGATATGTTTTTCATGACTACACATGTATAATCTATATTGATTTGCTTGTGTTCTCAATGAGGGGGGAGTGAAGAGGGAGGAAAAGAGAGAATTTGTAACTCAAAGTTTTGAAAACTAATGTTAAAAATTGTTTTTACATGTAATTGGGGGAAAATAAAATACTAGAAAAAATACTAATAGCTAGCATTTCTATAGCACTTTAAAATTTGCAAAGCACTTCATTAATATTATCTCATGTCAACCTCACAATAACCCTGAGAAAAGGTGGCTCTCTGAGAGAGAAGAAGAGGAGGGTTATGTGGAAAAATTTAGGCAAAGCAAAAACAAAATATATCAATAAAAATCTATTTTTAAAAAAGAAATTGTAGGGGCAGCTAGGTGGCACAGTGGAAGGAGCACGGGCTCTGGATTCAGGAGGACCTGAGTTCAAATCCAGTCTCAGACACATAAAACACTTACTGGCTGTGTGACTCTGGGCAAGTCACTTAATCCCACTGCCTAGCCAAAAAAAAAAAAAAAAAAGAAAAGAAAAGAAATTGTATTCACAGAAGGGGAAATGAAAGACACATTGTGGTTGTGAGCACACTGCAATATATAACCAATGAGGAGCTCAAAAGATGAACAAGAATAAAAGATGTCATCCGGGTGAGTGATGACAGGTAGAAAACTCAAGTGCTCTGCTGGTGCCCTTGTGATTTCAGGAGAAAGTGAGGCAGGCCTATAGCCCATTGGGTGAACTTCAGAAGGTTCCTGGAAAAGAGTTGCACAGGACAAGAGGGTATGGATGCATTTTGATCTGTTATCATTGGAAAGAAGATTCAAGTCAGTGAGATCACAGATCTGTTTGAGTATCACCAAGGTCATGGCATGCATTTGTGAGACATTTGCTGGAGAAAAAGATGCAACCTGTGGCCTAGAATAGAACTGTTAGCTGACCCATATAAAGGCGGGTGCCATGATACTGTCCTCATTAGCATCACCTCATCTGACAGAGCTAACTAGAAACTCACAGCCACAATCTTAAATACAGCTTCAGCTTCCCCACAGGGAAGCAACTCTCTCTTGTGTCATAATGAGGACCCCTTTGTGATGTATCAAGTAACACAGGTTCTATATCCTCTGTGATGTAGGGATGATGAATTCTGTATTTCTGGAGGCATAAAGTGTCCAGGACTTTGAGCTTCCATCCTTGGATGGCTAGTCTCTTTGCCTTAGTGGCATTTGGATCATGCTGAAATATATTTTAGCTCTTTGGAACAGTGACTATGCTTATTACGCCTTTGGGTCCTTGTTCCTTATCATGGTTGTGCGACAGTTCTGTTATGCATTTAGGAAACTTGCTAATGAGAGCTGCTGCCAGGTAGGTAAACACCCAAGTCCCTTTCTCCTCACTCCCAAGGCCTGCAAAAGGGTAGGAGAAGGCCTTAGAGCTAATCTTCCTCATCTTTTCTACCTTCTTTACTTTTTTCCCAGTCTTTTCTTCCTTCTCCGACTAAGGGTCAGAATGAGCCATGAGACAAAAAAAAAGCCTTTTCTTAGGAAGCCTTGTTTGTAGGATATCCTCATTACAAAGCCAGGAAGGGAGTGACGTGGAGTGGAGGGGAGTGGTAAGGATTGGTAAAATAATATACAAGGTTGAATGCCTAGAGAGAGAAGACTGGGGAACTTTGGTGAGCTTCGTCTCCTTTGAGATGGTAAAAAAAAAAAAAAAGAATAAACTTCCATTCTCCCACTTATCCTCTGCCTTTCAGTGTCAAAGAAAAGTCCAAAGGAGTTTGGAAGGCACAGAACAAAGAGGTGAGATCTTACATTAAGTCTTTAGCCCTGTCCAACCTATCCTAGGAGCAAACTTACCTTCTCCTTACAACTCCCTTGCGGTCCCATCCAAAACCCAGGAAATTTCCTAAACTCTTTGCTCTGTCCCTATTACAGGATTGAAAGAATGAGGGGGCAGGGCGGTGGTCCACCCTCACCCAAAGTGATCTTGTAGAACTCCTGAGGCTGTCCAAGAACCTGCCCTCCCAGAACTCTGCCCAGATTCACCTGCTCAACACGTTCCACCTTTCCTTGTGCCTTATGACCCCTAACCTTGTTCTTCATTCTCACCATGACCTCCAGGCCTTCCCTCCCTCAGTTCTTTTCAAAGCTATGACCCCTGCCCTGGCTACACTCTTCTCCCTTCCCTATCTCGTTGCCCTAGTGAACCAGTCCAAATCTATACCATCCTCCATATGTGAATCCTTTGCTCCCTGTCCTACCACTGATCATGCCTGGCCCCAGCATTGGACTACTCCCATCAGCCCTTGCTGCTATTTGCATGCCGCTGAACAGAACTGGATAAAGTCATGAAACTGTGTTCACTAGGTCCACTACAAATTTATATTACATAATCTTAACTGGGCCCTCCCTGCAGAAAGACTATTCTTTTATACCTCCTTAATACATTCACGCTCTGGGCAGCGTGGTGGCACAGTGGATAGAGCATTGGTGCTGGAGTCAGAAGGACCTGAGTTCAAATCCAGCCTCAGACACATAACACTTACTACTGTGCAACCTGGGCAAATGATTTAACCCCATTGCCTAGCCAACAGCAACAACAAAAAACCATTCATGCTCTCTCTCTTGAGAATGGCTGTTCCAAACCTTTTCATCTCTCCTCAAGCCTCTCACAGCACTCCCTGCCTCTACTCTCTCAGTTGCGGGCCTTACCTCATACTTCGCTGAAAAAAAATCGTCATTCAACTGAAACTGCTCTCCTCAAAGTCACCAATGATCTCTTTAAAAAAAAATATTTTGTTGGTGTTCTCTGTTTCTTATATCATCAAAGTATCCCACGTATCCCTCCTCCTCCCTCTCCCCAAGGGCCAATCCATATGACAAATTGTGGGGGGGGGGCAGGAGGAAGGGTTGGGAAAGGAAAAAATAATCAAAAAAAACCTGATTGCTGCA
This sequence comes from Phascolarctos cinereus, assembly GCF_003287225.1. Lineage (NCBI taxonomy): Eukaryota > Metazoa > Chordata > Mammalia > Diprotodontia > Phascolarctidae > Phascolarctos > Phascolarctos cinereus. The sequence goes on from NW_027555847.1 coordinate 185,560,074, forward strand.
TCACTAATGATCTCTTAATTGTCAAATCTGATGGTTTTTTCTCAATCCTCATCCTTCTTGACCTCTCCGTAGCCTTTGACGTTACTGATCAGCTTCTTCTGGATACTCTCTCCTCTCTAAGGTTTTTGTAACACTATCCTCTTCTGGTTCTCCTCCTACCTGTGTGACCATCCCTCAGTCTCCTTTGCTGCTTCTTTATCTAGGTCATATCCACTAACAGTGTGCAATCCCCAAGATTTTGTCCTGAGTCTTGTTTTCTTCTTCTTCTATACTATCTCCCCATTGGTGATCTTATCAGCTCCCATGGGTTGAATTAAATCATCTCTATGCAGATGTTTGCCTGGCTATATACACAGTCCTGGGGCAGCTAGGTGGTACAGTGGTTAGAGCATTGGTGCTGGAATCAGGAGGACCTGAGTTCAAATCTGGCCTCAGACACATAATACTTCCTAGCTGTGTGACTCTGGGCAAGTCACTTGACCCCAGTTGCCTCACCAAAAAAAAAAATCATATATATATATATATATATACACACATATATATATATATATACACATATATATATATATATACATATATATATACATATAGATATAGATACAGATACAGATACACATATAGATATAGATACAGATACAGATATAGATATAGATATAGATATAGATATAGATATATATATAGATATAGATGTAGATATAGATGTAGATATAGATGTAGATATAGATGTAGATATAGATATAGATGATATAGATATAGATACAGATATAGATATAGATATAGATATAGATATAGATATAGATATAGATATAGATATAGATATAGATATAGATATAGATACAGCCCTAACTTCTCTACATCTTGGATATTTCAGACTGGATGTCCTAAAGACATCACAAGCTCAACATGAGCAAAGCAGAACTCATTATCTTTCCCCAAAAAATCTTCCCCTCTTCCCAATCTCCCTATTATTGTCTAAGGCAGCACCTAGTCACCTAGGCTCACAACCATAGTGTCATCCTCGATTCCTCTTTCCATCTACCCAATTTATGGCCAAGTCTTGTCATCTACCCCTTCACATCTCTCATGTATGTCCCCTTCTTTCTATGCACATAGCTACCACCTTGGTACTGGCTCTTATCACCTCATTGTAACAGCCTTCCAGTTTGCCTGCCTGCTCCTTCCAGTCCATCATCCCCTCAGTAGCCAAAGTGATCTTAAAGCTCTGATCATATCACTCCCACTCTCAATAAAGTACAGTGGCTCCTTATTACCTCTAGTATCAAATATAAAACCTTCAGTTTGGCTTTTAAAATCCTTCACAAACTGGCCCCTTCCTACGTTTCCAGTCTTTTTACATTTCGCTTCTCTCCCCACATATTCTACAAGCCTGTAACACTAATAATAATCTGGCTGTATATGACAATCTCACTGACCACCCTGTATTCCTGGAATGGTCTTCTCCCTTACCTTTGCTTCCTGGCTTCCTTCAACACTCAGCTCAAATCCCATTTTCTCAAAGAGGTCTTTCCTATTCCTTCCCCTCCACCCCAGTGCTAGTGCCTTCCCTCTGGATTCTATATCTTGTATTTACAGTGATTTGCAGGCTGTCTCCCCTATTAGGTTGTGAGTTCTTTGAAGGCAGGACCTGTTTTTGTCTTTCTTTGTATCCCCAGCACTTAGCACAGTGCCTGACACATATCAAGTGCTAAATAAATGCTTATTGACTGACTGATTGATTCTGCTGGCTTCCTAGTTTGGAGATCTTCCCAGGAAGACACCAAGACCCCCTTGGAAGTGTTGTCCATCCTGAAAAGGTGATCTACCCCCTCTTCTCATATCCCCATTTCCGGTATCATCTGAACTAATCCCAAATTCCCAATCTAGCATGTGGGGAGGAGGACTAGTGAACCTGAACAAAAGAACTTGAAATGATCATGTTGGACACTTTATGATTGAAAGATGGGGGGCCCATCACTGTGACAGTACTCAACAACAAAAAAAAACTGTTGAATTCTTTATAGGGCTTCCTTTATTGTAACAGAAAGATGCCCATAAATAGAAAATGGGAAGGGGGTATGAGACACCTATTCAGAACTCAGTGCTAGTAACTACAGTGATATTGGTCCTGGGATTCAGAAGTTGGGTTATTGATTGATCTCAATCAAAAAAGGCTACATAAGACAAAACAGAACAACTCAGATTTTGGAGCTGTCCAACTAGAAAAATGGCTTCTCCATAATTGAGACATCATCACAGCTATTCTTTTTCCAACTGTCATACTATGAATCTTAATCATAGGTTCTTAACTCTTTCAGACTATCCATGCTTTCCAGAGACCATGTTCTCTTTTACTGTTTTCAGGGAGCCCATAGACTCACAGCTCACAACTCAGTCTATACCAGGGGTTGTTCTTTTTCTTTTTTTTCCTGTGTGTCACATACTCCTCTGGCAGACTGGTGAAGCCTATGGATCGCTTCACTGAATCATGTTTTTAAATGCATAAAATAAAATATGGAGAATTACAAAGAAACCTGTTATATACAGTTGCCAAAAATATATATTGTTTAAGTTCATGGACCCCCAAGCTAAGAACTCCAGGGCCACATGCTTCCTAAAGATCCCTGTAGAAGGGCATAGAATGTGGCACGCATTTCAGAACCTCCAGAAGACCTAGCCCCATTGAGGAGTTACAGAATCAGGTTTAGATACTCGGCCTCACTTAATTTTAGTGTAGTTTAGACTTGATGAGTCATTAGCTTAACCTAACAACTGGCTCCTCTGTTCCCTTCTCTGGCGTGCGGTAGAAAGGTGAAGCAGAGCTTCCTAGCGCTAAATACAGCTCCCAGGCTTCTCTGAAGGCCTGAGTGACTCTCTGGGCCATGTCCTCCAAGCCTCAGGCCATCTGCCATTGCTGAGGGAATTAAAGGAATTCTTAACCTTTTGGAGTCATGGGCCCCTTGAGCATCTATGAACTGCTTTTCAGAATAACACATAAAAGCATATAATCAAATACATTGAATTTAAAAGGAAACCAATTATATTCAAATATAGTTATCAAAATATATTAAAAATGAATGTCACAAGGGCAGCTAGGTGGTGCAGTGGACAGAGCTCTGGCCTTGGAGTCAGGAGGACCTGAGTTCAAATCCAGCCTCAGACACTTGACACTTACTGGCTGTGTGACCTTGGACAAGTCACTTAACCCCCATTTCTTCACCAAAAAGCAAAAACAAAACAAAAAAACCCTCCAAAAAATAAATGTCACAAATCTCCTGAAGCCTATCCACACATACTCCTTTGGTGGTGGTGGTGGGGAGGGGGAGTGATGTCCATGAACCCCAGGTTAAGAACATCTACTACAGAGGGAGAAAAAGAGTAGAAAACAAGCTTCCATAGAAAAGGGAGTTTGTCTAGAAATAACTAGTATCCTGTCTTTCCCCAATAGCCAAACCTGGGTTCCCAAAGAAAGTAGCATTCGGAAGCTGCTGTGTGAGGACCCTACCTGTTCCATCTGTAATACTGTGGCCTTGGAAACAAAGTTGCTGCTCTCTGGTGAGAAAGACTTGCACTCCCCCCCACTGCAGAACACATCACTTGGGTCTTCTTACTTAGAGGCTATGAGCACGTCTACTCTTTCTCTTGACCAAAGTTTGGACCGAAGCTCATCTACGGAATCCCTGTCATCCCCACTCCCAGTCCAAACTCCTTCAACTCAGACAGCCTCCCTGTCTTCCCCCAGGGTCCCAAACTTCTGTCCCCTGAATGGGGGGGCTACTGACGTCAAGAAGAACTGTCTGCAACAGAAGTACAGTCAACTGTTCTGCAGTCTCCCCTCTCTGCACAGTGAATCCCTGGTAGCCACCTTTCCGAGGCACGACTCCCTCTCCTCACCCAGTAGCGTCTCCTCTTTGGACAGTACTTTCCTCTTCAATGAATTGTCCTTCCTCCCCTTGCTGCCACATTCTACCCCTCCTCCTTCTCCACCTATTCTGATTGGGAACAGCATCAAAGCCCCTGAAAAGACCCAAATCAATGTCCCATTTCTCACTGTAGCTGAATGTGAAACCTTGGAGTGGCATCTACTACAGAGACAGCTCCAAATGCTATGGGGTCTACCCCCCTTAATCCAGATGAGTCAACAGTCCCAGAGACCCCTTGATCATGAACTCCGTGAGGCAGACCAGGTCCTTATGCCTCCTTGTCCCAAAATGAAGTTCTCTGTCCTCACAAGGGAGCTTTTTTTCTTCCCGGACCATGCCAGGAGGCTCCTTGAGCTACATTTTCAGAAGCGGATCCTTCAGCATCAGCTAAGGCCACCTCAGTCAAGCCAGAAGTCTGTTCCCCTGCTTCTGTCCCCAATTAACCAGCCACAAGTCCCTGAGAGCACCTCGATCGAAGTGAGACTTCCCCAAAATGAAAATCCCCAACTCAAGATGGCTCAAGCACCTGCTCCCATTATGACTCCTGCCCATTTCATCAAGCCTGAAACCTATGCCAAAGCTAGGGTGACCGTTCAAAGGCACATAGAGAAAAAATGTCTGCAGATCAAACAAGGGAGCTTTCCAGACATCATATCTGGGTCATGGGACATTGGGAACCAATTGTCAGCGGGAGACCCTCCTACCCAGAGAATTTTCGAAACTGCCCACTCCAATATGGAGTCAGAAGGCTTGGCTTTCCAAGATCCATATACAACAGCATGGATGGAGCTGACCAACAGAAACTAACACCGCTGGATGAAACCATGAGGCAGCCAGACCAGGCTGTGACCCTCCCAGAGAGCGTAATTGAGAAACTGCAAATGATTTTGAGACACAAATACTTGACTTTCTTATCAGGATTACCAGCTCTTTATTATGTGGCTCTCTATAGGGCAATGTCCCCTTTAGCTATTTCCCAAACGGATGTGCCTGGCATGGGGCAAGGGGTAGGAAAGGAACAAATTGACCCCATAAGATACAGGATATGGGCTGAAGAACAATCACTTCTCCCCAAAGCAGAGATTAATGATTCCACCATGAACTCTAGGGACACTGGAAATGAATTAGTGGTTTCACAACAGATAAACGTCTCAGAGGCAGTACCAGAAAGAGGAGGCAATGAGAAGAGTCCACACGGAATAGGTGAACAAAGAGGGTTTGACTGCCCACAGTGTCCCTATTCACCAAGTAAGTCTGTCATCTTGGCCAAGATGGATTCCCACCTAAGGAAGAAGGTGTTAGAAGTAAGTATGGGGATTCCCCAAAAAGCTATAGATTCTAGGGAACTCTCTGAAGCTCTGCAATTTTCTTTACCTGAGCCTGGCTTAGGACATGTTCCCACAGCTGTGAGTCCAGAAAGCCCCAAAGAACTACAAAGGATTCTCGGCAGACCAGGGAGCCAAGAGTTCCCAGAAATGTGCTCATTACCCGCGGCAATAGATGTTGAGGTTCCAAGCTGGACGTATTTTAAGGAGCAGCTCTCCAATAAGCTGGAGCTCAGTTTGATGAGAACATCAGAGTACCAAACTCAAAGCTCCCCCACAGCTCTTTCCCTGACATCCCCCCACATCCCAGGCTTCCAGGTTTCCAAGGTTACCCAGCCACACTCCCAGAAAAAGCCCAGTAGGGGCATGGCTGATGCTCAAGTGCTCCATGTACATATGGAAGTAGAACAGAGAAGCCCAAGCCAAGGGAAGTACTGGAAAGTGGAGCCACAGAGTCCCTGGGATTGCCAGGCCAAGGGCATCAGCTCAAGCCCAAACAAGATAGAAGGCTCCAAAGGAGAAGATCAGGGTGGAGGGGATGCAGGGTGGGGGACCTCTTCTCTCAAAAGAAGGAGCCATGCCCTCAAGGCCAGAAGGCCAACCAAGCCTCCTATGAGCAGGGCCCTGAGATCCCCACATCCAGGGGACAAGGACCCTTATCGCACCACCCCCCTCCAGAAGTTTCCTCAATCTTTTTCCAAAGCTGAGAATTCAGGGGCACTTTTTGGAGTGCCAGAGAGGAAAGAGGCTGAGTGGGATGACCATAAAGGCAGCCAAAGAAAGTTGAAGGACACTTCTTCTCTGACAAGGGACCCTGAGAACTCCCAATCCAGTGACCCTAAAAATCCCATCAAAGTGGCCCAGAGAGCAAAAAGTATGCAGGTCCCAGAGGGGACAGTTTATACTCCCCAGGGTCAAACCCCTTCAAAAAACAGCTTCATGGAAAAGATAAAATACTTCCTTCACTGGTTCAGCCTCAGGAAAAAAGTTGGGAGTCAGAACTTAGTCCACACCTTCCCCAGGGCTGAGGTGTCACCATCCAAGAAGGGTATTCCTAAGAAGGTTCCGATCTCAGCCAGCGGCTCCACAAGTAAGGGACAGAAAGCCAAGAAGAACGTGGAATTCAAGGAGCACTCCTACCCATTCCCAAGTAAGAACCTTCTGGTCAGTGCCAAGGTCCCCCCAACGAGTCAGATCCACCATCTCAATTGCCACAAGGGCCATCCACACTTCTGGAACCCAGAACAGTGCCAGCGCTTCAATCACTGTTCAGATATGTATGTTCAGCAGGAAAATGATCCTTCTTCCCTCATGCCTTCTGAGGACAACTTTTGCTCCCTCAGAAATAAAGTCCAGTCCCAACAGAGAGAGTGACTTCATTCTCATGAATGCATACCCTCTGATCAGGACAGTATTCTTTTCCATCAATGTGGGGCCACCGTCCTTCCCAAATACATTCTATTCCTCTAATGGGAGAGCAGAGTCTTCTGTCCCTTCACCCACCCCCTACTCTGTTGTTTGGGGCTTGGGGGGGGATGAGGGGAGGGAGAACCACCTAGCATTCTAATGTGCCCCAAGATCTTTCTCATTAGGATTTCCTGTAATCTCAGACCCACATTCCAGACAGCGGTGGTGCCTGTCTATTACAGCTATGGGTGGAGAAATTAAGGTACAAAGAAGGGAGAGGACTGGGGACTGAACCAGCCTCCTTTGATGATATCCCAGCAAATGGGGAGTAAAGAAATGTGGGTTAGATGAGAATGCATTTTGGTGGATTTACAGCTGGCTAACCCTCCCCTCCCTCCCACGGAGTGTTAGTGGCTCTCTCTGTCAACATGGCAGGTCTAATGTGGTGCCACAGGGCTTTGACCTTGGCCAATTTAAACATCTCTTTCGATGACCTGAATAAAAAGCAAAGAAGATGATGCTTTGCGTTACTGATGACATAAAGCTAGGAGGAATAATAGGACAAAATCAAAATTTTAAATGATTTCAACAGATCAGAATTCTGGGCTAAAATCAGAAAGATTCAGTTTTAACAGGGACAAATATAGGAGTCATTTATTCATCCTCAGTCAATTATAACAACTGTAGGACAGGACAAAGCCCCCTTGGTGGCAGGAATTCCAGTGAAAAAGCAAACCTCAAAGCAGCTAGATGGCGCCATAGTGCACAGAGTACTGGGCTTGGAATCAGGAAGACCTGAATTCAAATCCAGCCTTGGACACTACCTTGCTGTGTGACCCTGGCTAAGTTCCTTGACCTTTGCTTGCCTCAGTTTTCTCAACTGTAACATGGGATAATGTAGTGTCTACCTCCCAGGGTTGTTGTGGGGATTAAATGAGATAATATTTGTAAAGTGCCCTGCACATAAGTTCTATATAAATGCTTGCTAACGTCATCATTATTTTTATTATTATTATTGCTACTACCATTACTATTAACCATAAGCTTAATATCATGTGGCTGCTAAAAATAAAAAGTTAGCAGACTCTCAGGCTATATTTAGAAGTGTAATGTTCCAATCATGGGAAATCACTGTTCCATTATATCCCACCACAGTCTGACCATACCTGGAGTGCTGTGAATGTTTCTAGGTGACACATTTTTAAAAGCAGCATTGAAAATCTAGAAGGCATGCAGAGGAGAACAGCCAAAATGTTGAGAGATCAGACATCACAGCACAAAGAGAATCAGGTTGAAGGAACTGTTTGGGAATGTTCAAACTGGAAAACAAAACAAAACAAAACAAAACACCCAGAAATACAGACCCATCCCATTGTAAGCTTATTACTTCTAATTGTGAAGCATTTTCAGATAAAAATGTCATGAATGGTGGTTAAAGGCCAGCACATAAATCCCTATTTAATTCATAACATACCTGAAATGCAGTACTATACAAATTCAGTAATTCAGTACCTAGTCACCATGTGTAACCATGTTTCTATGAGAATGCAGTTATAATTCCAATTTGGGACACTTAGATGATGTCCTCTGACCCCTTCTGTGGGTGCAAGTGCTGCCCCTCCTCTCTCCCTCCCCACCTCTCAAGTCCTGCCAAGCAGCGAGAAGCCATTGGTGATGCCTCCAGCTAGCTGCCGGGGAGGAATTGGGGTGAAAATTCTAGGAATGGGATTCTGGAGTGAGGTCTAAGGGGCTGAGTGGTGAAGACAGGACTAGACTCCAGGGGATTAAGGCAAACAGCTTGTAAGGGTGGTTCCCTGCCCATGTAAGCCCCCCTGGGGATATCCCCTAGTCTTGGCCAAGCCCTGTGGTTATTTCCTTTCTTTTCTTCAGAGGACCCCATGGCTTGGCTTGCCTCCTTTCCTCTTCTCTCCTCTCCTCACCATCAATTGCTCCTATCCAAGGGCAATCTTCTCTACAGCTCTCTAAAGAAAAGAACAGATCTTCCCAGGTTCTCCTCTAACCTGCTCTAGAGGAAGCACCAGAGGCAGGCACAGGGCCCTTAAGAACTTATACTAGGAAGCATACTTTTGGGCTACATAGTTCCCTCCTGTTTCCCAACGTCCTTCCCTTACACCCTTCTCTTTTTTTCCTTTAGACCCCTTTAGGGAAGTTGCTCATAAGTGCTAATACAGAGTTTGGGGGGCCATAAAGGACTGAAGAAAGATTTATATAATACTTCACAGAAAAGGCATTCTGGGGCCATCTTGGGCCCTTTATCACAGGAGGGTAAAGAGTAGAACAGGACAGACCTCTGGGCCAAAGGGAGGTACGGGGGGGATCAAGCACCAGACCCGCATGGGCTGTTGGAATGACAGTGATGATGAGATGAGAAAAATGCCAAAATGTCAAACTGCCTACCATTTTCAGAAAAGGGGAGGCAGGGAGAAAATTTGGAACTCAAAATCTTGTAAAAATGAATGCTAAACATTTTCTTGACATGTAACTGTGGAAAAAAATAAAATACCATTAAACCTGAGAAAAATGCCAAAAAATTTAGAAGCTTACCTTCCTTTTCTCCTCTTTCCCTGCCACCATATCCCTGGACTACTGTAACAGAACCAAGAACCCATATGACAAGCATTATGATCACAAACGCTGACAGTGAAGACGACCCTCAGCAACCACTGTACCACCTAGCTGCCCCCACCACAATTCTATTTATATATGCACAACTACAAGCAGTTCAGCCATTTTCTTTTTTTTCTTTTCTTTCTTTTTTTTTTTTTGGTTAGGCAATGGGGTTAAGTGACTTGCCCAGGGTCACACAGCTAGTAAGTGTTATATATCAGAGGCCGGATGTGAACACATGTCCTCCTGAATCCAGGGCCTGTGCTCTATCCACTGCACCACCTAGCTGCCCCTCAGCCATTTTCTTTTAGTGCCTACCATGTATCCAGCACCAGTGGACCTTCCAGTGGAGATCATAAGATCACAGAATTGGAATGAACCTTGAGGTCATAAATCACAGGTTTAGACCAAAAGTTACCCTAGAGATCAACTAATCCAACCCCTTCATTTTACAGATATGCAAACTAAGATCCAGCGAGGTTAGGTGACATGTTCCAGGTCACACAAGTAGTCAAGGATAGAGCAAGGATTCCGACTCAGGTTCTCTGACTCCAGACCCAATATTTTCTCATCTCTACCAGGAGGGTAGATGGGGTGGAAACCAAGAAACCTGGAGAAGGATGCTTGGCCATCTCCAACCAGGGAGGCTTTAGGGTTCTTTCACCCTAGAGACAGACTAGCTAACTCGAGAGAGCTACTATCATTACCTTCCTCCCTAGTCTTGATGAATCCACAGGCAGAGAAATAGTGTGGTGGACTGTGAAGAATATCAGACTAGAAGCCAGGAAGACTAATCTATTAGCAAATAAGAACAGTAGCCTAATGTTTGACAAACTTAAAGATCCCACCTATTGGGGCAAGAACTCACTATTTGATAAAAATTGTTGGGAAAACTGGAAAGTAGTCTATGAAAAATAGATATGGACCAATATCTCACATAATATACTAAGACAAGCTCCAAATGTACACAAGATTTAAACAGAAAGGGCAAACTCATGATCCAAGTAGAGGAATATGGAAGAAATTACTTATCAGATCCGTGGATGGGAATTCCCTCTATAGCATCACCAACAAGTAGTATACCAAGCTCCACTTAAAACTCTCCAGTGAAGGAATGTCTGCTACTTCCCAAAGGCAGCCCACTTTTGAATAGTTCTAAATATTCCTTTATATGAAGACTTAATTTTGGGTCTCTGTAGTTAGGTTTGGTTCTGCTTCTAGTTTCATTTCTGAGGGTCTGTCAATCTAATCTCTCTTCCAAATGACTTCAAATACTTGAAGATAGTTAACACATCATCCCTGAGTCTTTTCTAGACTAAACATTCCCAGAATCCGATGTCTGTATGGTCTCCAGGTTTCTCACCATCCTGATTGCCCTAATCTGAATGTACTCAAGACTGTCTAAATCCTTCCTGAAGAATAACACCCAGCATTCAACATAATGCCCCAGTTGTAGTATATGCAGACCAGAATCCCATGGGACAATCACCTTCCACAATCTGGAGGTTATGCCCCATTGTAATGCAATCTAAGATTGAGTTCGTTTTCCTGGATGTTGACTCATATTGAGTCTGTGATCTCTGAGACCCACAGCTCTCTCATATGAACTCTAGCCTAGCCACACTTCCCTCATGCTGTGCTTCTGAAGTAGAATTGTGGGACATTAAATAAAGACCTTTCCATTCGTCCACATTAAATTTCATCTTATTACAGTTGCCTTGGCAAGATCTCTTTGGACCCTGACTGTTGCCTCATGCCGCATGCAATTTGATATGTAAAGCAAGTATCCTTTCAACTACGTTGATGACAAAAATGTTGAATTGCCAACAGCCAAGAACAGAATCCTGAAGCACTTTACTAGAGATCCCCCTCCAAGTAACAAATTGCTATTTGGGTTAGGTACATTCAATCAGTTCCAAATCCTAATTTATTATTGACTAGTACACATCATTCCACAAGGATGGTGTGACTTTCTCAAATACTTCACTGAAATCTAAGTTTATTACGTCTACATCATTCTGCTGCTCTAATAATTTCATATTCCTATAACAAAAGAAAATAAAGTTAGTAAGGCATGATCAATATTTGATGAAATCATGCTGGCTTTTAGTAACTACTGTTTCTCTTGCTAAATGCTCACAAACCATCCCTTTACTAATACATTTTAGAAGTAATGTTGCTATTGCTATTACAAGATACGTAGGGAAGATAAAACATTCCTTATTTACTGAAAGCACAATGATGTATGTAGAAAATCCTGGGTGGGAGGGGGCAGAGCCAAGATGGCAGAGTAAAAGCAGTGACTCATTTCAGCCTCTCCCCCAAACCTCTCCAAATACCTATAAAAATGGCTCTAAACAAATTCTAGAGTAGCAGAACCCACAAAAAGATAGAGTGAAACAAATTTCCAGCCCAAGACAACCTGGATGGTTGATTGGAAAGGTCTGTTGCAGCAGGCTGGGAGAGGAGCTCAGTTCAGCGTGAGCCACCCAGGCAAAGACAGGGCCTCAGTGAACCTGAAGCAGGCCTCAGGGGATTGAATTAAGGGGAGCTGTGCCATTTTCCAGACTTCTCAACCCACAAATGCCAAAGACAACTGAGAAGGTCAGTAGGAAAGGTCTATTGGACCTCAGTGAGAGAGGAATTCAATCCAGCCCCAGTCTCATTGCAGCCCTGGGGTGGCGGCTGCTTCTAGAGCTCTCGGCCCATTGATGGTGGGAGGATCAAGTGGCTGATCAGAGGGGGATTACAGCGATCTCTTTGCTGGTGCTGAGGCAGGATTCTCTTGCTTTGCCCACGCTTGGATCTGAGTTATAGTCCTGGGTGGTGGTTCTGGGGCAAGGAGGATCGCTGGTGTGGTGGAGCTTATGGTGTCAGTGAAGAAGGAATCCTCACAGTTCCAAGGCAGAAAAGTGTGCTTGTGGTCACTCATAGACCAGAGCACAGGCCAGGAAAGGAGTAAACACCTTGCCTTTGAGACCTCAGAAGAACTGAAAATTTATAGGTCTCTAGAAGTATCTCTGAAAACAGCTACGCAAAACCCCTGAAGCTTGGGACAGACAATACATTCTCCACACTGGAAGCAGATCCTTACCTTAAGAAAAAGTTTAATCGTCAAGTAATTAGCTGGGAACATGAGCAAACAGCACAAAAAAGTCAGACCATAGAATCTTACTTTGGTGACAAAGAAGATCAAAACATACAACCACAAGAAGACAGCAAAGTCAAAGCTCCTACATTCAAAGCCTCCAAGAAAAATATGAATTTGTCCCAGGCCATAGAAGAGCTCAAAAAGGATTTTGAGAAGCAAGTAAGAGAAGCAGAGGAAAAACTGGGAAGAGAAATGAGAGTGATGCAAGAAAAATCATGGAAAACAAGTCAACAGCTTGCTAAAGGAGACCCCAAAAATACTGAAGAAATTCTTGGAGAATCAGCAAAGAAACTAATTGAGAAGATTAGTAGCCTCTGTAGAGTAGCAAGATACAAAGCAAACCCATAAAAAATTTTTTTAAAGCATTTCTATACAGCAATAACAAAATCCAGGAGAGAAAAATACAAAGGGAAATCTCAAACAAAATCATTATGAAATACATATAATATCTAGGAGTCAATCTACCAAGGCAAGGTTAAGACCTGTATTAGTATAATTACAAATACAGCCACAAATGTACCCAGCTAGCCTATTTTTTTTATTGATCCAAAGATCCTAGATACTGGGATAAGAGAGCCCTATGAGATAAAAACCACTGATAAAGCTGGAAAGAAGTCTGACAGAAACTAGATATAGACCAACATCCATGGATGGACTGGCAAATGTTTAACAACTGGCTCTCCTGGGGAAAAAAAAGACACATGACACATTTAAATGTAATTTGCATTAATATTTTCTGCAAAACTTACATCTAGAAAAAAACCAAAACAATAAATCAAGGCCTGGTTTCTAGCATTTGCTTATTTTCTAGGAGTAAATGCCCATACTAAAAATTTAACAAGCAGCTCTCTCAAGCCAATAAGAGCTGGCTCCAACACATTCCTGCCAATATCTCTTATCATATACAAGTTAAGCTACACATAGATGCCATGATTTAGGTATAAAGGGTGATACCATAAACCAAGGAGCAAGGAAGAAAGTACTTTTCAGATCTCTGGATGGGGAACAGTTCATGAGTAAAAAGGGGACAGAGAAGACTGCAGAAGACAAAATGCATAATTTTAATTACATAAAATTTAAAAGATTTTGCATGCACAAAACTAATGTAGCTAAAATTAGAAGGGAAGCAGGTAATTAGAAAACATATTTACAATAAATCTCCCTGATAAAGGTCTCATTTCCAAGATATATAAGGAACTCACTAAAATTTATAAGAATAAGCTATTCCCCAATTGATAAATTGTCAAAGAATATGAACTGGCAAGTTTTTTTTTTCCTTTTTCTTTTTAAAAATTTATTTATTTATTTATTTTGAGTTTTTAACATTCACTTCCATAAGATTTTGATTTTTAAATTTTCTTCCCCTCCCTTTCCTCCCCCTCCCCAAGAGTGAAATCCAATACAAGCTCTACTTATACATTCACATTAAGCATATTTTCCCATTAGTCATGATGTAAAGAACAATCATAACTAATGGGAGGAACCACAAGAATGAAGCAATAAAATAAAACAACTAAGAAAAAGGAGAGCAAATTATATGCTTCCATCTGCATTCAGACTCCATAATTCTTTCTCTGGATAGCTTTTTCTATCATGAGTCTTTTGGAGGTGTCTTAGATACTCGCATTTCTGAGAAGAGCCAAGTCTATCAAAATCAGTCATCGCACAACGTGGCTGTTACTGTGTACAATGTTCTCCTGGTTCTCATTTCACTCAGCATCACTTCATATAAGTCTTTCCAGGTTTTTCTGAAGTCTGCCTGCTCATCATTTCTTATAGCACAATAGTATTCCATTACATTCATATAGCACAACTTGTTCAGCCATTCCCCAATTGATGGGCATCCCCTCAATTTCCAATTCTTTGCCACCACAGAAAGAGCTGTTATAAGTATTTTTTTTTTACATGTGGGTCCTTTGCCCATTTTTATGATCTCTTTGGGATACAGACCTAGATATGGTATTGCTGGGTCAAAGGGTATGCACAATTTTGTAGTCCTTTGGGCATAGTTCCAAATTGTTCTCCCAAATGGTTGGATCAATTCACAACTCCACCAAAAATACATTAGTGTTTCAATTTTCCCACATCTTCTCCAACATTTATCATTGCCTTGTTTTGTCATGTTGGCCAATCTGATAGGTGTGATGTGGTACCTCAGAGTCATTTTGATTTGCATTTCTCTAATCAATAGTGATTTAAAATGTTTTTTTCATATGACTATAGATAGTTTTAGTTTCTTCTTCTGAGAACTACCTGTTCATATCCTTTGACCATTTATCAATTGGGGAATGACTTGCATTCTCATAAATTTGACTCAGTTCTCTATGTGTTTTAGAAATGAGACCTTTATCAGAGACACTGGTTGTGAAAATTCTTTCCCAGTTTTCTGCTTCCCTCCTAATCTTGGATGCATTGGCTTTATTTGTGCAAAACATTCTCAATTTAATGTAATCAAAATTGTCCATTTTGCATTTCATCATGTTCTCTATCTCTTATTTGGTCATAAATTCTTCCCTTCTCCATAGATCTGAAAGGTAAACTATTCCTTGCTCTCCCAGTTTGCTTATAGTATCAGTCTTTGTATCTAAATTATGTATCCATTTTGACTTTATCTTGGTGTAGGTAGTAAGATGTTGGTCTATGCCCAGTTTCTGCCATACATTTTTCTAGTTTTCCCAGCAGTTTTTGCTAAATAGTGATTTCTTATCCCAGAAGCCAGAGTCTTTGGATTTATCAAATAGTAGATTGGTATAGTCATTGACTGCTGTGTCTTGCATAACTAACCTATTCCACTGATCCACCACTCTATGTCTTTGCTAGTGCCAAGTAGTTCTGATGATTGCTGCTTTATAATAGAATTTAAGATCTGGAATTGCTAGGCCACCTTCACTTGCATTTCCTTTCATTAGTTCCTTTGATATTCTGGACTTTTTGTTCCTCCAGATGAATTTTGCTATTATTTTTCTAGCTCTATAAATAATTTTTGATCGTTTGATTGGTATGGTACTAAGTAAATAAATTCAAGTAGAATTGTCATTTTTATCATATTAACTCAGCCTACCCATGAGCAAATGATATTTTTCCAATTATTTAGATCTGACTTTATTTGTGTGAAGAGTGTTTTGTAATTGTGTTCATACAATTCCTGGTTCTGTTTTGGCAAGTAGACTCCCAAATATTTTATAGTGCCTACAGTAATTTCAAATAGAATTTCCCTTCCTATCTCTTGTTGCTTGGCTTTGTTAGTAGTACATAGAAATGCCAATGATTTGTGTGGATTTATTTTATATCCTGCAACTTTGCTAAATTTGTTTATTATTTCAAGTAATTTTTTACTTGATTCTCTAGGATTCTCTAGATATACCATCATATCATCTGCAAAGAGTGATAGCTTTGTTTTTTCTTTGCCTATTCTAATTCCTTCAATTTCTTTTTCTTCTCTAATTGCTACAGCTAACATTTCTAGCACAATATTGAATAACCATGGTGATAATGGACATCCTTGTTTTACCCCCGATCTTATTGGAAATGCTTCTAGTTTATCCCCATTGCATAGAATGCTTACTGATGGTTTTTGATGAATGCTGTCTATCACTTTAAGGATGACTGCATTTATTCCTATGCTCTCTAGTGTTTTAATAGGAATAGGTGGTGTATTTTGAGATAATCATATGATTTCTGTTAGTTTTGTTGTTGATATGGTCAACTATGTTGATAGTTTTCCTAATATTGAAGCAGCCCTGCATTCCTGGTATAAATCCTGCCTGGTCATAGTGTATTATCCTCATGATAAGTTGTTGTAATCTCTTTGCTAATATTTTATTTAAAATTTTTGCATCTATATTCATTACGGAAATTGGTCTATAATTTTCTTTCTCTGTTTTGGCTCTTCCTGGTTTAGGTATCAGCACCATATTTGTATCATAAAAAGAAATTTTCCCAAACAATTCATGTAGTATTAGAATTAGTTGTTCTTTAAATGTTTGATAGAATTCATTTGTAAATCCATTGGCTCTGGGGATTTTTTCTTAGGAAGTTCATTGATGGCATGTTCAATTTCTATTTCTGAAATGGGGTTGTTTAAGTATTTTATTTCCTCTTCTATTAATCTGGGCAATTTATATTTTTGTAGATATTCATCCATTTTGTTAAGATTGTCAAATTTATTGGCATACAGTTGAGCAAAATACCTTCTAATTATTGTTTTGACTTCATCTTCATTGTCAGTGAATTCACTCTTTTCATTTTTGATGCTGGCAATTTGGTTTTCTTCTTTCTTTTTTTTAAATCAAATTAACCACAGTTTATCTATTTTGTTGTTTTTTTCATAAAACCAGCTCTTATTTTTATTTACTAGTTCAACAGTTTTCTTAATTTCCTTTGGTTTTCAGAATCTCTAATTTGGTATTTAATTGAGGGTTTTAAATTTGTTCTTTTTCTAGCTTTTAAAATTGTATGCCCAATTCATTGATCTCTTCTTTCTCTATTTTATGCATATATGCATTTAGAGATATAAAACAACCCCTAAGGACCACTTTTGCTGCATCCCATAAGTTTTGGTATGTTGTCTCATTATTGTCATTCTCTTGGATGAAGTTGTTGATTGTTTCTATGATTTGTTGTTTGACCCACTCATTCTTTAGGATTAGATTATTTAGTTTCCAATTAATTTTTAGTCTATCTTTCCATGGTCCTTTATTACATCTAATTTTTATTGCATCATGATCTGAAAAGGATGCATTTCATATTTCTGCCTTTCTGCATTGGATTGTACATGGTCAATTGTTGTGTAGATGCCATGTACTGCTGAGAAAAAGGTATATTCCTTTCTGTCTCCATTCAGTGGTTAGATTTATCTAGTTCCGAGAGGGGGAGGTTGAGGTCCCCTACTGATATAGTTTTGCTGTCTATTTCTTCCTGTATCTCCCTTAACTTTTCCTTTAAGAATCTGGTTGCTATACCACTTGCTGCATATATGTTTAATACTTCATTATCTATGGTACCTTTTAGCAGGATGTAGTTCCCTTCCTTATCTCTTTTAATTAGATCTATTTTTGCTTTTGCTTTGTCTGAGATCAGAATTGCTACCCCTGCTTTTTTTTTCACTTCAGCTGAAGCATAATATATTCTGCTCCAGCCTCTTACCTTTGCTCTGAGTGTATCCCTCTGCATCAAATGTGTTTCCTGTAGACAACATATTGTAGGTTTATGGTTCTTAATCCACTCTGCTATCTATTTCTGTTTTATGGGAGAGTTCATTCCATTCACATTCAGAGTTATGATTACTATCAATGTCTTCCTCTCGATCCTATTCCCCTTCCCCCTCATTTATATCTTTTTCTCTCCTTTTTCCCTTTTCCTTCTCAGTAGAGTTCTGCTTTTGACCACCACCTCCCTCAGTCTTCCCTCCCTATTAGCCCCCTCCCTTTTCTTTTCTTTTCCCTTTCTATTTCCAATACAGTATGTTAGATTTCTATACCTAACTGATTATGTTATTCTCTCTTTGAACCGAATCTGATGAGAGTAAGGTTCAAACAATGCTCATCTCCCTCCGTTCTTTCCCTCTACTGTATTTGGTTTTTTTGTGCCTTTTCATATAATGTAATTTATCCTTGTCTGCCTCTTCCTTTCTTCTCCCAGTACAAATCTCTTTTCACCACTTAATTAGATTTTTACCATCACATCAAAGTCAACTTAAACCCATGCCCTCTGTCTAAGTATACCCCCTTTTAAATGTCATAATGACATTACAGTTCTTAAGAGTTACAAGTGTCATCTTCCCTTGTAGGAATGTAAACAGTTTGCCCTCATTAATAGTATGTTGGGGGTATTTTTTCTTTCCTATTTACCTTTTTATGCTTCTCTTGAGTCTTGTACTTGAAGGTCAGATTTTCTGTTGACCTCTAGTCTTTTCATCAGAAAGGTTTGAAAATTCCCTATTTCACTGAATGTCCATCTCCCCCCCCCAAAAAGATTATGCTCAGTTTCTCTGCGGAGTTGATCCTTGGTTGTAATCCAAGCTCTTTTGCCTTACCGAATTTTGTATTCCATGCCCTCCAATCTTTTAACGCAGAAGCTGCAGGGCCCTGCATAGTCCTGACTATCATTCCATGATATTTAAATTGTTTCTTTCTGACTGCTTACAGTATTTTCTCTTTAATCTGGTAGTTTTGGGATTTAGCTACTATGTTCCTTGGCGTTTTCAATTTGGGATCTCTTTCAGGAAGTAATTGGCAGATTCTTTCAATCACTAATTTACCCTCTGATTCTAGGACCTCAGGACAGTTTTCTTTGATGATTTCCTGAAGGATGTTGTCCAATCTCTTTTTTCATCATGGTTTTCAGGTAGACCAATAATTTTTAAATTGTCTTTCCTGGATCTGTTTTTCAGGTCAGTTGTTTTACCAATGAGATATTTTATGTTTTCTTGGGTTTTTTTCCCATTCTTTTGTTTCTGTTTGACTGATTCTTGCTCTCTCATAGAGTCATTAGCTTCCACTTGCCCCATTCTAATTTTTAAGGAGTTGTTTTCTTCTATTAGATTTTGTGCCTCCTTTTCCATTTGACCCATTTTACTTTTTAAGGAGTCTTCTCTTCAGTGAGTTTTTGTACCTTCTTATCCATTTGGCCAGTTCTACTTTTTAGGGATGTGTTTTCTACAGTTAATTTTTGTCCTTCCTTTTTCGAGCTATTGACTCTTGCATATCTCTCATTTCTTTTCCCAATTTTTCTTCTGCTTCTCTTATTTGACTTTTAAAATCCTTCTTGAGCTCTTCCAAGAAGGCTTTTTGGGCTTCAGACCAGTTCATATTCCCCTTTGAGGTTTCGTATGTGGGTATACTAACAATGTTGTCCTCTTGTGAATTTGTGCCTTGATCTTCCCTTTCCCCAAAATATGAATCTATGGTCAGTTTTTGTTTCTGCTTTTTGTTCATGGTGTTTGCTTATTTTCTGACTTTAAAAAACAAAAACAAAAACAAAAACCTTTTTAAGTTCTCCTGCTGGAGAGAAGGGGCACTTGCCCAAGTTTCTTTTCCTGCTCACCAGGGCCGTTCACTTGAATGTTTGGCTCCTGGTCGCCTGAGCCTTGTACTGGGATATTTCGTTGCCGGTGGATTTCTGTTTGCCTTGAGTTGCACTTCACAGAGTTGTGTTGAGACACTGGGTGATTTCATTGCTGGAGGTCACCTGTGTTTTTGCCCATGGTCATTTTCCCAGTTTCCATTCCTATATTGAGGTTCTCAGGGGTTCTGGCATTGGCACTTGCCTGTTCCACCAACCTGGCTCTCACAATCTCCCCCTGGGATGCTGAGGTGGGGCTTGCCACTGGCTTGCTGGGACACCTGCAATCCTGCACTGTGCCCTTCCCCCAGAGCAAGAAAGGCCTTTAGCGTTAATCCCCCAAGCTTCCTGGGGTACAAGACTTCTGTGCCCTGCCTTTTTGCTGGCTCAGAGTTTTTCCTGGGTTGATATTTTCTGGGTTTTCAGAGGTGGATGAGGGAGGGTGAGAGAGACTTACTTCTTACTCCGCCATCTTGGCTCCTGGAAGCAGAAGTTGCAAGGCTGATTTTTGGAAAAGCAAAATTATTAATGTTGAAAGGACTCCAGGAAAATAGGCATAATTGATGAACAATTCATTGGTCTAGCTGTGAATTGGTATAGCCATTCTGTAAAACAATTTGGAACTATGTCCTAAAAGTTGCTGAACTGTATATACCTGTTGATCCAGCAATACCATTATTATGTCTTAACCCTTAAAGAGAATAAAAGAAGAAAACACCTCATACGTTTTTTTAAAAAAATGTTTACAGCAGTTCTGCCAAAAAACTGAACTCTAAGAGGGTGTCCAACAATGGGGGAATGGCTGAACAAATTGTGCTATATGAATGTAATGGAACACTATTGTATTGTAAGAAATGATGAAAGAGCTTTTCAGAGAATGCTGAGAAGACTTATATAAATGGATGAAAGTGACATGAACAAAACCGGGAGAACAACTCATACTACAACATCCATACTATAAAAACAAAAACAATAACAACAAAAATAACAACCAATTTTGGTAGACTTAAGAACTCTGATCAACACAATGATCAATCAGACTCATGATGAAGAAAGCTACCTGCCTTCCTGACAGGTGATGGACTAAATGTACAGAATGAGACATATTTTTGGACATGGCCAATATGAGAATTTGTTTTGCTTGACTATTCATATTTATTACAAGGATTTTTTCCCCAGTGCAGGGATGGGGGAAAGAGATGAAAGGTAAAAAAATAAATGCTTGATAACTGGAAAAAAATTTTTTTTTCTTAGAAAGGAAGTAGATATCAGTTTAAAAAAAATTTTGACAACAAAACAAAAAAAATCTTTGAAGCACATTTCTCTGGTAAGATTCTCATTTCCAGTACATATAAAGAATTGATTCAAATTGTAAGAATAAGAGCCATTCCCTCATTGATGAATGGTCAAAGGATATGAACTGACATTTTCTAAGGAAGAAATCCAAACTTTTTGTTGTTCAGTTGTTTCAGTTATATTTGAATCCTTGTGACCTCATTTGGGGTTTTCTTGTCAAAGATACTGGAGTTGTTTGCTATTTCCTTTTCCAGCTCATTTTACAAATGAGGAAACTGAGGCCAACAGGCTTAAGTGACTTGCCCAGGGTCCCTTGGCCAGAAAGTATCTGAAGCCAGGTTTGAAATCAGAAGGATGAGTCTTTCTGACTCCACGCCTAGCATTCTATCCACTGTGCCATCTAGCTGCCAAAATCCAAGCTACCTGTAGTCATTTTTTTAAAATGCTCCAAATCACTAACGATTAAAGAAATAGAAATAAAAGCAACCCAAGATTACACCTCACACCCATCACAGTGGCAAAGTTGACAAAAAAAGAAAACAAATAATGAAGGGGCTGCAGGAAAACAGGCACAGTAACACGCTATTGGCAGAGTTGTGAATTGATCCAACCATTCTGCAAAGCAATTTGGAATGATGCCCCCCAAATTACTAAACTGCATACCCTTTGATCCCCAGGACGCTATCTCAAAGACATAAAGACAAAAAGAAGCCATATGTATAAAAAATATTTATAGCAGCTCTTTTTGTGGTGGCAAAGAACTAGAAACTAAAGAGGTGCCCACTAATTAGAGAATGGCTGAAAAAATCATGGTAAATAAATATAATGGAATATTATCATGCTATAAGAAATGACAAAAGTGGCAGTTTCAGAGAAACCTGGGTAGACAGATGTGAATGGGATGCAGAGTGAAGTGAACAGAATCAGAACAATTTATATAATGTCAACAACATTAGAAGGGGTAGCTAGGTGGCACAGTGGATAGAAGGCTAGGCCTAGAATCAGGAAGATTCACCTTCTTGAGTTCAAATCTGACCTCACTTTCTAGTCATGGGGCTCTGAGCAAGTCACTTAACTCTGTTTGCCTCAGTTTCCTTCTCTGTAGAATAAGTTGAAGAAGGAAAATCCAGTATCTTTCCCAAGAAAACCCCAACGGGGTCATGGAGTGTTGGACAGAGCCGAACAACATTCTAAAGGAAAACATCTTTGAGAATTCTGATCATTGCAATGACAAACTAAAGTTATAGAGGACCAATGATGAAACATGCTACCCACCTCCTGATAAGAGAGATGATGGACTCATGATATAGAATGAAACATAAAATTCTGAGTGTGGCCAATGTGGGAATTTGTTTTGCTTGATTATGCATATTTGTTATTAGGTCTTCTTTTCTATTTTTTTTTTTCTGGGAGGGGGAAGGTGGGAAAGACAGAAAGTAAGGGTTTTTTGTTTGTTTTTTTTTTTTACTTGCCACCACTGGAGAACTCTCCCTTACAACAAAGATAAATGGTTAGGCAAAACTGATCAACACAGTAGCTACATCTGACATTACACACAACATTCTGCACCTGTCATCTTTCTATTCCTTTGGAAGACAATTTGTCATCATCAGTCCTCCAGGACCAAAGCTGATCCTTTCATCTGAGTTCCTTTTAAATAAGCTGTGACATTTCTCTCTGGCATTTGTTTTGGCTCAATAAGATTGCCTCCTCTACACATACAGGGAGACAGTTGTCACATGGATTAAAATTCAGTAAAATAAACTTGGATGATGTTTTAAAAATACATCAATAGAAATGCATTTTTTAAAAAAATCAGTCGAAGATAATTCAAGAATGCAATATCTAAGGTGACCACCAGGTGGCACTCAAAGCCTGAGCTATTACCCTTAAATATGACCAAAAAAAAAAAAACCAAACAAACCACTTTTCACTCCCAGCATAGTTTCACCATACCCATCCCCCAACTGCTTTGAAAATTAAATTAAACTGTATATACCCTTTGACCCAGCAATACTACTATTATATCTTAACCCCCAAGGAGAATAAAAGAAGAAAACACTCCATATGTAAAAAGATAGATAGATAGATAGATAGATAGATAGATAGATAGATAGATAGATAGACAGATAGATAGAGATAGACACAAATATATTTACAGCAGCCCTTTTGCGGTGACACAGAACTGGACTCTAAGGGGGTGTCCAACAATGGAGGAATGGCTGAACAAATTATGATATAGTTTTAATTCAGGAAACAAAAATACTTTAAATAATATTTAATACGGTTATTTTAGCTATGAGGCAACATGAACAGAGACTAGAGAGCTGGCCTTTGAATCAGGAAGACTTGTGTTCAAGTCCTCCCCTGTGACCTTGGGCAAATTACTAAGCTTTAGATGCCCCAGAGAAGGTGCTGACCTGCCTCAACAGAAAGAATTTCCTCATCCAAGAATTCCCTATCCAAATGAAAAAAATCATAATCTTTGCCCCTCCTCCCTCACTAGGATAATTTAGACTCTTGGTTTCTCTAGTTTCTATACCCAATGTCTACAGATACACAACATATGAATCACAACAGTTTGGGTACATTTTCCCCCTCGTTTCCTCTAGTTGACTTGTTTCAGTTGTGTCTGACTCTCCATGACTCCATTTGGGGTTTTCTTGACAAAGATCCTGGAGCGGTTTCGCCATTTCCTTCTCCAGCTCATTTTGCAGACAGAGTTAAGTGACTTGTCTAGGGTCACACAGCTAGTAAGTGACGCAAGCCCAATTTGACTTCAGATCCTCCTGAGTTCAGGGCTAAGGCTCTATCCACTACAACACCTAGCTGCCCTCACTTTAGTTTAAAGACTACATAAGCATATAGACTTCATTCAAATCCTATACATTTTTGTTAGCGTTTGTTTGGTGTAAGGACTGAGTAGTTCCATTTGCTTATAACTTAAACTGTCTATTGTCAAAGTGTGGTCTGAGGACCTCTGGGCCTCCCAAAACCCTCTTAGGGAGTCCAAGAGGTCAAACCTGTTTACATAATAAGACTATGACATTATTTGCCTATTAAAATACTCTTCTCTTTCCCAACTGCATATCTGTGTGAAGCCAGATTTTCTACATATAATACTTCAACCAAAACAACATATTCCAACAGACTGAATGCAGAAGCAGATAAGAGAATACAGCTGTCTTCTGTTAAGCCAGCTATCAATAAGATTTTCAAAATCATTTAAAACAATGATACTCTTCACTAATTTTTTAAAAATTTGTTTTGGAAAATACAGTTACTTTTCATCCAAAAAATTATGTTAACATGTAATGGGTTTATTACTAAATGAATGAATATTTTTAAAATGATCAATTTTTATTTTTAATATAGTAAAAATTGATTGATATAACCCGCAAAGCTCTGTGAGGATTTTGATAATTTTTAAGGGTGCAAAGAGGTCCTGAGACCAAAGAGTTTGGGAACTGACAACTTAAACCATGACCCAGAAATCTTCATCTCATTCTCAGATACATTCACCAGATATGCATGCTGTCTCTTGTATATACTTTCTCTCTAGAAGTTCCTTCTCCTACACACTCCTGCTGTTGAGTCATCTTAAACACCAAATCCACAGTCTCCAACCCTTTCCCTTCTCATCTTTCCCTGGGAGCCGATCTTGACTGGGAGAAAGGTATTTTTAACCTGTCAAGATTATAGGGAGAAAAAGGGTAGAGAGAGTAGATGGAAGACGCTGACATTTTCTGCTAGGTCTGTGGGTAGAGGAAAAATTGAGAAAATAAACCTCCCTCCTTTCATTGGAGAGGTGAGGGATGACAAGTGTGGAATATTGTATAAAGTGTCAGACATAATGCCAATTCCCTTATGTTAGATGGTCTTGCTGAACTTTCTTTTTCCCCTTTTCTTCTTTAATATTTGTTATAAGGGAAGATTTGCTGGGTAGGGGATCAGGGAGGGATATATTTAGTTCGGAAGGAAGGAAGGAAGGAAGGAAGGAAGGAAGGAAGGAAGGAAGGAAGGCGAGGAGGAGGGAAGGAGGGAAGGAAGGAAGGAGGGGAGGAAGGAAGGAAGGAAGGAAGGAAGAAAGGAAGGAAGGAAGAAAGGAAGGAAGGAAGGAGGGGAGGAAGGAAGGAAGGAAGGTAGCAAGGAAGGAAGGAAGGGGGGAAGGAGGGAAGGAAGGTAGGAAGGAAGGAAGGAAGGAAGAAAGGAAGGAAGGAAGAAAGGAAGGAAGGAAGGAAGGAAGGTAGGAAGGAAGGAAGGAGGGAAGGAGGGAAGGAGGGAAGGACCCTTGTGTGGATCTTTGAGCAAAGAGATGAGAGAGTGCTAAGTTCTCTGGGAGACAGATGGGAGCACATCCAAAATGGCGTTTGGCAGAGCACCAGTCTGCCCCCTGCTGGCAGCCTAGGAATTTGGGCATGCATCTCTTCTTTCACCACATTAAGGTGCTGACCTGATTGGTCTCCTCTCGTGCCTCAGTTTCCCATTTCCTTCTCACCATGATGGCCTAGGCTGGAGTTAGGAGCAACATCATAATCACTGAACCTTAGAACTGGAAGAAACCCTAGCAAATGTCTAATTCAAGCCCTTCATTTTATAAATGATGAAATGAGGCCAAAAGAGATGCTACAAGTTGCCTCAAGTGGGTTAGTAGCAGAGTCAGGGCTAGGATGGAAAGAGCTGGGCCTGTTCCTAAATTGCATGCACTGCCATTCTTCAATTCCCAGCAGGATCCCCAGTTCAGCATTCATGCTAAGTTCAGTCAAGCGGCCTGGGAGAAAGGCAGGTTCTGCTCACTGCCCAACTGCTCTGCTTGGCCCTCGGCTTGTTCCTTCGGAAGGGCCTTCTCTAACCTGTGTATTACCTGGATCGGGACAATCAGGAGCTATCTCAGAATTCACCGCCAGTTTGGTGACATATCCTTGAACTTGGCTTTGGAGGCTTCTGGGAAGAGACAACCAGAAAAAAAGTCCAATCTTTCCTCCATCTTGAGCCATGCAGAAGGAACTATGGCTGGCAAGTGTGATTTCTAGATGTCTCGGCTTCAGGGCCGTGGCACTCAGAAGCAAGAGAATGAATATCACCGGCTGGACTACCCTGCTTCCTGCTCAAGTCAAAGAAGAAAGAGTCAGGGGAAGAACCAGAGGCCTGAGACCTGGCTGCAGCCAAAGCAGTCAGTGTTTACTTTTGCTGCTTGTCTTCCGATGGGGTTCTCCCTCCATCCCAACATTGAAATGTACGTCCAGTGTCTGATTGTAAACAGACAAAAGTTAGTGGTCTCCAAATCCTTGTTTGGTGTAATTAGTGAAAGTGCAGGTAAAGATTTGGGGGAAAACATCTTATTCGTTTGAGAGGCAAGAAAGACATGCTTGCTTCAACAATGAGTGTTGGGAGGAGCAGACATTGATCCCATATGGAAGTGCCACAAGCAGAAAAGGAATACTAACATCATACCCCTTTGTGAGCATAAGTTTCCAATAAACAGCAGAACTTGTAAGCAGAGAGCTATAATATATGCATACATGCATATATACATACATGATATAAATATCACTAGACCTACGTGGGATATACCTTTATGGCAAACGGAAGTAGGACCTGTCTTCTGTGGGGCATTTGTGCTCCATGGGACTGGGGCTGCCTCTCATACCATTTATAGGTGGAGCTCCTTATGTTTTTGCTCTATATGTGGTCATACTGTACGTGGGGCTACCACCCCCATGCCTCTCATACTTATAAGGTCCATTCTCTTAAACAGGGTCCTTTTGCAGTTCTGGTAGTCCTTTCTAGACATCATTGCACTCTGCTCCACTGAATCCTTGGAGAGGGGACGCTAGCATAAAGCTCCCTTGCCTCCTAATAAGACACTAAACTTAGTGGATGTGACTTGTCCAAGATCCTGCCATGAAACAGGAGCCAGAAATCTGGAGCCCAAGCAGCCTGTTAACCAGCTACATCAGCTGCTCTGGAGCTGAATTCCTGTAATTCAGGATTTTGGCTCCCTCTTTGGGACACTGGGAATGTCCAATATTTTGTTCTTTCTGGGAAAGTATCTGTTTATCATTAACACAAATATTCTTGTGTGCAATTCCCTAAAGTTCCAAGTGGTGAAAGGGGACAAAGTCTAAAGGAATGGTATAACACAAAGAGAGGGGATCTATCAGCAGCATCAAAGAAATGAGAAGAGACCTCTTCCATGGGGCCTCTCAAATAGCCTACCTAACTCTTCTGGGACCACTCTGGATGCTACTTCCCAATTCCTGAGCAGCCCAACCTGCCCCTCCAACCGGGGCCCTTTTGTTTTCCCCAGTTTTTGCTGCTAAGTTGGCCTCTGAATGCCCAGAACAAACTGTCCAAGCTTCTTGGTCCTCAATAAAAGCAGTAACAAATCACTGACTCCAGAATATAACCTGCCCATTTATCACTGTCACTCTAATATTTCCTTGAATTTCGCAGGAGAGCACAGTGGCAGTCAAACTGGAACACTGCTAAGCTCACAGTTAATGAAATCAATGTTGACGTAATTAGAAATCTGAGCCCACACAGTCTAATAAGCCTAGTACTGAATGGCTTTGGGGTAATGCGGCTTGGTTGTAAGTCTTCCACAGCATGGCCAGAGAGTGATCTGTGTGTATTTGGTACTGCTTTAGATATATTCTTCTTGCTCCAGAGTTATCTGAGTCCCTTGACTGAAGTGGTTTGGTTAGGGAGTAAGGATTAAGGTGGAGGGAGGGTGGGAAATGCCTACTAGTAATCACAGAGCACTCCAACATTTACATGGTCATTTGTAATATGAAATACAAGGAATATCTTTTTTGACCTTTAGAATAGCTTCTAAAACTGTGACCAGAAAAACAAGAAAATAACAGCAAGACTAGTGTGTATCAGTCAAGACCAATGAGGTGAGGAAGATGTACAGATGCAGGGTTCTTTTTAAGCCAAGGATCTGAGTTGGCCGAATCCACCAGGCACCCACAAATGATGACAATTACTACAAACTCTGAACCAAAAAATCTCTACGGTCATAAATTACGTGGAGAACCTCTTGCTCACACATCAAAATTTTCAGGTACTCTTGCAAATGAGGTAGCGACCACTGCCATCTCTACATGTGAAGCAGAGTAACTTATTTTTGGCATTTGGCACTTACTAGCACATCACCTGCCTCTGCAGACACAGCCATTGTTTGGGAAGGCACTGAAAGTGGGGGGCTACAAGGCAATCTCCTTAGGAGGCAGCATTGTGCAGTAGAAAGAGCACTCTCCCAGCTCTGCCACTTATTAGCCATGGGCTCTTAGGTACATTGCTTAACTTCTCTGGGTCTATCTCCGCATCTGTAAAGTGGGGATGAAAATATTTGCCGTGTCTACTTCATAGTGCTGCTGTGAAGATAGAACAAGTTAACACGTGTCAAAGTCCAAGGGCTACAGAAGTAGCAGGAGTTATTTATTATTATGGCTTTGGAGAAATAGTATTCTTAGGCGTCCAAATCCCAATAATTCCTCTTTTAACTGCACGTCTCCCATGGGTTTTTGCCAAGTGTCAGTTTCAAATGAGATAAGACACGTGAAGTTCTTTGCAAGCCTTAAAGCATTATATAAATGGTAGCTATTATTATTATCATTGTTATAAATCTAAAAAAGTGGGAGGAATCTATCAGGAGTTCCTTGCACACAGTAGGCTCTTAATGGAATTTGCTGAATTAATGAACTATTAACTCTAATCTCTGTAGTTCCATGCCCAATCAAGGGCCTGAGTAGGCCTATTAATTGCTACTTATGATGAATTAATTATCAAGTATTTATGGAGCTTCTATTATGTGCAGGATACTGTGCTGAACACTGGGGAAGAAACAAAGGTATATAAGACATAGTCTTTGTTATGGAGTTGACACTTATACATGCTATGAGTTAAACAGTCAATACAGGACTATGCAAAATGACAAGTGAGTACTGCAGATAATAAATGCAATAGAGTGAAGGGAACTGCTCAGTGTGTACTTAAACAACCAGGAAAGAATTCAACAGAAGATTGCTGGTGGACTCTGAAGGAAGGGTAGTATTCAGACAGGTTGAGAGGAGGGTGGCGAGAGTATTCCAGTCTGGAGGAAGAACATATATAAAGGAAGGATGAGGAAAATAAAATGTTACATTATAGAAATCTGATGCGAACTTAGAAGGAGGTCTTCAATAGAGTGCCCAGGGGTCTGTCATTGGGCTGGTGCTATTTGACAATTTTATGGATGACTGAGATAAAGGCAACAATGATAAGGTTGCCAAATTTGCAGATGACAAAAGCTGGACAGTTATAGATAATATTCTGGATGACAGAGTCAAATTTCAAAAAGATCTTGAAAGGCTGGAATATGGGGCAAAATTTAATAAGATGAAATTTAAAGGAGTAAATGCGAATTTTAATACTCCATTAAAAAAAAAACAAACAACAAAGGGGCAGCTAGGTGGTACAGCGGATAGAGCACCACCCCTGGAGCCAGAAGGACCCGAGTTCAAATCTGGCCTCAGACACATAACACTCACTAGATGTGTGACCCTGGGCAAATCACTTAACCCCATTGCCTGGCAAAAAAAAAAAAAAAAGGAAGAAGAGGAGGACAGTAACAACAACCAACTTCATAAGTCTAAGGTAGGTAAGGCATGGCTAGACAGCAGGTCATTTGAAAGAGATCTGAGAGTTTTAGTGGCCTGCAAATACAACCTGAGTAAAAATGTCACACAATGGCCCAGAACACAAATGTGGCCTTCTGTTGCATTAAGGGGCAGCCAGAACCTAACAGACTAAGGAGGAAAGAGTTCTGCTGTAGTCTGCCCTACAAAGCCCACATATGGAGTATGGTGTTTAGTTCTAGGCACTGTATTTTAGGAATGACATGAATAAATGGTAGTGTATCCACAACAGGGTGATGAAGGACTATGATATAATATATATTCATATGTTACATGAAGATGGAATGAAGAAAGTGATTATGTTTAGTCTGGAGAAGAGATGATTTGGGAGTGGGGTGACAGCCAAACAGGATGACTGTCTTTTAAGTATATGAAGGGCTATCACATGTAAGGGAAATTAGATTTTTCTCCTTGGCCCCAGAGAGTAGAGCAATAACGAGGTACAGAGAGGCAGTGTAGGCTTGAAAGAAAAGCTTCCTAACAATTAGAGCTATCTGAAAATGGAAATGGCTGCCTTGGGAGATGTAGGGTTGAATCTCATTAA